>NC_135306.1:106242734-106543713 GCF_048772815.1 Callospermophilus lateralis
CCGCCCCGAATGATGATGTGTGGCCCGGCCCTGGCATGTCTCCAAACCCTCTCTTCAACAGATTCTACCTGAGCAGCTCCCAGCCTGGAATTTCTTGTCATTGCTCAATCAAAGAGTAGCCTACGGTAGGAGGGTGATAAGAAGGAAGTAATTTGGAATCTGCCGAAACAATTGTACACTAAAATTCCTGGCAGCTGTGTAGTTTCCCCTTCTGAATGCGATCAGTCCTGGTTAGAAATAATTCAGATTTTCTTGCTGAGCTTCACTGATTGTTTGTCCACCATTCACTCTAGTGCTGATAAAATAACTCTCAAGAGGGATTTTTAATTTGTACTTGGTTTTGCTGGGTCTTCTCTTTTATGCTTTCCCACTCTAATTATTGAACTCTGTGCTTACTCTCTTTCTCAGGTTGTTTGAAATCTCCTCAATCAATTAATCCCCTTTCTCCTCCTTCAGATATATTTGGGGGCTTTGGTGCTCACACCGGTCAGGGTACCATGTGAAGGACGCCGTGAGATATGCAGGTGGGTAAATAGGCCTACTTCGTGACTATGTGTCATTTCTCTGTTCTAGTTCTACACCTGGGTTAAAATGATCACAGTCTCCGGTCCCTTCCCTCTCCTCCCCACCCTTGCTGTAATTTTCCCTGGCCACAGGGAGACAGAGGGAGGATAGCAGTGGTAAGGATTCATTGCTCTTCCTCAATATGTGTGAACACACTGCATCATTCTAATGAGACCCGGACACATACAGCAGACTCTCCCTGCCGGCTTGGCTGTGTTCTCTGCTCCGCAGACAACAAAAGATGACAGGTTGTAAGTTCCAGCCTCAGAAGAGAGCAACTGGCTTCCGTTGGCAACCTTACTTGTCAACTGGCAGCTCCAAGAAACAAGGCTCCCTGGGTCATCTGAGGACAGGCAGGGGCTGACAAGTTTGAAAGTAGAAGAAAAGAAAGGGTTGACTTAAATTCTGCAGCACTACAATGCCCCCGGGGCCCCTTTCCCTCTATACTTGCCTCCTTTCCAGAGCTCATCCCCATTTCTCATCCCAGCCCGATACTAGAGTCAGATTATAAAAAGTTATAACAAGAAGCTTTCCATTTCCTGAATATGCTTCATAGACAGGGCCCAGAACAGTCGCTGTGTCTCTATAATCTACCTGCTCTGTGAATGTCTTTCTTTGCTCTGCAGACCTAGCCAGCCTGGCATCATCTGATATCAGTAAGAAATAAAGTGTCGCCTATTTGATTTCTTTTCAAAGCAAGACTCCCAAGTGTTTATTTGAAATTCAATATTCTAAATCCAATGAAGAGTTAGGTCCTATATTAGAGATCAATTATTTGTAATGTATTTTAAATAAACAGGTTTTGGGGGGAATAATATTAGATTTACAGAAAAGTGGCAAAGATAGTACAGAGAGTTCTTGTATAACCAGTTCCCAGTTTCTAGGCGATGAGTTGTAATACTTGGCTGATTTTAGACTAATAGGAGTAAATCAGACTTGCAGATTTATTTGACCTGTCTAATTTGCAGCACTGTTTCTTGTCCTTGTCACCAGGGTTCTTTACTCCAAAGCAATGTCTCAGTTCTTTTTTGGGCTCTGGGTAAGCCTGACTGGTAGATCCAGTGCCATATTCTACTTTAGCCACAAGTTTCCCTCATGCACAGTCCAGGAAGCTCTTGGGGTTCAAGACTTGAGCAACTGAACACTGAGCATTTATATTGGGAGAGGTTGCCCCCCTTAAGCCTCCACAAGGACATCTGACCCAAGAACAATGAGCTTACCTCTTGGGTGAAGGTACAACCCAGACCTTTGATCTTGACTGTGGTTGGTCCTTTCTGTGGGTTCCCAGGGGGCTCTGCTCTGCTCCTGTTGCTTCCCAGGATGCATCTCACATGTTGTCTGTGGATCCAGATTCTCAGCATTTCTTCCTAGTCTCCATCCCCGGCAATATCACATCAGACCTCACACAGTACACACAGCCTACTTGAAATAGGCCTGTTGGCATCACATTCTCCAGATATAGCGTCTTAGCTACTAGTCTAAACCTTCTTTTGATCCCTTTTCTCCCAAATTAACTAATCTAGGCCCACATCCCGGCCCTTCCCCCACTTCTCCCATCTGCTCACACTGACCAAGCTATGCTTGATTATATCAGGCATTATGATAACACTCAACTTCAGTCGGTCACTTTTTAAATTTTTTAAAATTTGTTTTAATGAGCTATACATGACAGTAGAATGCACTTTGATACAACATATATAATGTCATTCTTCTGGTTATACATGATATAGAATCCCACCAGTCGTATAGTTATATATGTATATAGGGTAATAATGTCTGATTCATTCTATTCTCTTTCTATCCCCTAACCCCTCCTCTCTTTCACTCCCTTCTACTTAAAGTAACTCTATTCTTCCCTAGCCCCACTCTCACCTTATTTTGAATTAGTATTCACGTATCAGAGAAAACATTCAGCTTTTAATTTTGGGGGAATGGCTTATTTCACTTAGCATGATATTCTCCAGCTACATCCACTTACTGGCAAATCATTTTATTCTTCTTTAAGGCTGAGTAATATTCAGTTGTGTGTGTGTGTGTGTGTGTGTGTGTGTGTGTGTGTGTATGAGATAGGAGTTTAATTTTATTTTGTTACATGTGGATTTCCAATTTTCCCAGCATCACTTATTAAATAGTTTATCTTTTCTCCAGTGAATGTTTTTGGTGCCTTTGTCTTGTATAAGATAATTTTATTTATGTGGGTTTGTCTCTGTGTCTTCTATGCTGTACCATTGGTCTACATGTCTGTTTTGGTGCCAATACCATGCTATTTGGGGTACTATAGCTCTGTAGTATAGTTTAAGGTCTGGTACCTTGATATTTCCAACTAAGTATTGCTTTGGCCATTATGAGTCTCTTATTTTTCCAAATGAATTTCATGATTGCCTTTTCTAGTTCTATGAAGAACGTTGCTGGCATTTTAATTGGAATTGCATTAAATATATATAACACTTTTGGTAGTATGGCCATTTTGACAATATAAATTCTGCATATCCAGGAGCATGGGAGGTCTTTCCATCTTCTAAAGTCTTCTTTAATTTATTTCTTTAGTGTTCTGTAGTTTTCATTGTAAAGGTTTTACCTCTTTTGTTAAATTGATTCCCAATTTAATAATTTAAAATAAATAAATAATAATTTTATTTATTTATTTATTTTGAAGCTATTGTGAATGGAATAGTCTTCCTAATTTCTCTTTCAGTAGATTCATCACTGATGTATAGGAATGCATTTGATTTACATGTTTTGATTTTATCACCTGCTACATTGCTGATTTCATTTTTGAGTTCTAGAAGTTTTCTGATGGAATTTGTTGGCTCTTCTAAATATAGAATCATGTCATTAGCAAACGATGATAGTTTAAGTTCTTCTTTTCCTATTTGTATCTATTTAATTTCCTCCTCCTGTCTAATTTCTCTGGCTAGAGTTTTAAGGACACCATTGAATAGAAGTGGTGAAAGAGGGCATCCTTGTCTTGTTCCAGTTTTTAGAGGGAATGCTTTCAATTTTTCTCCATTTAGAATTATGTTGACCTTAGGCTTAGCATAGATAGCTTTTGCAGTGTTGAGGTATGTCATTCAGTCACTTTTATATAAACATTTACTTCTAGCTACTTTCTAGGCTGCACTTTTGAGGCCCATGGCATTGAATAAGGAAACTTGGTAGACCAGAAAAGTGAGGACTGCTGGAGAGCAGAATGGTCATTTTGAGGATGGGAGACTGGGACAAATGATGAGATGGTATTCAATTCTCAAGAAAAGAGCAGAGAGGAAGAATAGCAGGTTTGGGAACAATGGGCAATGTCATTTTGGACATGCTATATTTGAAGTGATTATACAGGATCCAGAGGAATTTGTCCATAATTTACTGGATATAAAAGCCTGCAGATGGGAGAGAAGTATGAGCTGAATTTTTGGCCTTATGGAAATACAGAGGCAAATTGAATCTATGACCACCCAGAGACCACAGGGAGAAAACAAGAGATCTGGAGGCATGTAGTGGACAACATTGAGTAAGATCATCAAGTATCCCTCCAACATGGAGCTTGGAAAGTATAGGGAAGGAGAAGGTATCCTGTCCTTTCTTCCACATCTTCCTGTAGTTTCATCTTCCAGGAAGACAGCAGCTACATGTTGCTCTTTGCTCTTGCTAGAAAAAGAGCAAGAAAGCCAAGTGTGGTGGCCTCAGACTCTGTACGTAAAACAAGTATATGTGATCCAAACACAACAAGAAAAAAGTCAAGACAAAAACATGTAAATGTAAAGATAGTGCCCAGAAATATAAAAAGCTCACTGAAGCTTCCAAATTATTCATTGTTTTGAATTAACTGAGTGATGATTAAGATGATTAATGATGAACATTGTTTTAAAGCTCCAAGGCATGGAAGAAGTAAGTAGTTTGCACTGTGTATCTTTGTCAGCTCACTGATTTCAAGGCTAATCTACACTATATGGGTTTCCCGGGGAAATAGAGCAAACAACATGGGCTGCCCTCGTATCCACAAACATTTACTGGAAAACCCTTGAGTCTCCAGCAATGTGTCAGATGTTCTAATAGAACCCTGGAGCCTCTTGAACTGTAGAAGGCGCCCAGAGAGGTACTTTTAAGTAACACAAATGAGTAATGGCATCCAGGTATGTAAAGACTTCAGGCAAAGACCAACCTTGTCCTGTTAATGGAGAAGCCCAGGGCCTTGGTAAGTCAAGAGTATCTGTATGATTAGATGTCCTAGAATGATTTACCTACAGAGAAAATAGAGCAACAGAGCAGTCCCTGCTGACAGTTGGGCCCACTGGTGCTACAGAGGGTGTGAAAAAAGGTTGGAAAGTTGGAAGGAAGCTGGGAACTGTAGTGAGAGTAGCCTCTCTGGAATACAAGATTTTTTTCCACCAGGCTGGATAGCTTTCACATTACTGGCCCTAGAACAGTTTCTGTAATCCTCTGCCCTAAGAATAAGGAAAGAAGATTATCTCATTTGATTTTTTTCTTTTTTATTGATGAATTATATTTATATATATTTTGGGGTGCAAATTGATGGAATGGTTATTTCAGACTAATTCATATTTGCTCTATAAAGAATAGATTTCAACATGTCCACCTTTCAAAATGAAAAGTGAGACACTTCATTTATTTATTTAACAAACATCTATTAAGTACTAAGTTACCTATATCAACTAATATATGGTACACAGTCTTTGCTCATATACTCATGTCCTATAGGACCCCCCTGAGGCTCTTCCTGTGGGAACTGTTTACCTCACTAAGACCAAACTTACATCTATGGCTTTCTTTTACCAAATAGAAGTTATCTATGTCACATCTAGGCAAAAGTTTGGAGAACTACTGTGTGGTTTTGTAATTGCTTTTTTTTCTCTCTGCCTCAAATATGGAGAGTCCCAGATAGGGGCTGCTTTATCTATCTGCACCCTACCTGCATGTAGGAGACCTCAGCCTCCCTATAGTTTGTGTAAGTGAGACAAGAATGAGAAATAAACCATTTGTTGCTATAAGCCCCTAAGACTTGGGGACTGTTTGTTATTGCAGCATAACTTAGAGAGATCTGATTAGTACAATGGGCATGTTTATGTGATGAGGTAAGAGATCTCAGGTAGGGACCTTTCAGATAATCTTTGGGAGCTTGTCTCAGAAACTGACATTTGACCCACATGAAGTCATTGTGTACCCAACATAATTTTCCCCAAACCTATTTGGGCCATTTCCCCACAGTTGACTCTGCTCACGAAAGAACTAGATTTTAGGGAACTTCCCAGAGCACATAATGAAAAGATGCAAACTGGATTTCCGTGCAGATTCATGAAAATTCCAAACAGTTTCCTCAAACATTTACGTTTGAATTAAGTCCAATGCATGATTTGCCCCAAGGTTTCTGTTTCTTAATTTTAAATCTGTATAGATCTTGGAGAAAATGGAATCCACATGGTTTCATTTATTTACACTTACCTCATCAAAACATAGTTTGAACAAATCACTTGGTGGCTCAAGCTCTTGAAATCACATTTTCATTCCCAAATAGGGAAGCCGCCTTTCCTACGGTCTGCACCTCGAGAGAAAGAAAATGTTTTTACCCTTTTGGGACATGGTTAGGTCCTCAGCTCAGACTTCTCTCTTGGCCTTAATTAAAAGTCCTCCAAATACGGCCTTCGTTTTCATCACTACATCACAATCTGCCAAATTAATGGCAATGTCCAGCATCTGAGCAAGACGCTTCTTTCAAGAAAACAAGAGATTCAAAGCCAAAGAGTCTGAGATTTCCTCGAGCATCTACTCTTTTTTTTTCTTTTTTTTATTGGTTGTTCAAAACATTACAAAGCTCTTGACATATCATATTTCATACATTTGATTCAAGTGGATTATGAACTCTCATTTTTACCCCAAATACAGATTGCAGAATCGCATTGCCTCTTGGTCTTTCTTTGCCACCAGATCAACTTTAATGTTTCATATCTTATTTCTAACCAATAAGAAAAGGAACATTTTAAATATTAGAAACACATTAAAAATTTTTTAGCCTGTCATAACCAGCCTTTTCTGGCTCACCCTCTCTTATTATTTAAATCTCTCTCCTTCAGTACCAAACCACTGGTAATTCCCCAAGCACAACCTGTTTCTGCTCCTTTGCAAACGCTGTTCTTACTGGCTGCACACCTTTATGCCCCTAGTCCATGAGGGTCTTTCTGCTGAGGTTTCTCTCCTCTGATCCCTGTATAGTTACGTGCTTCATCTCCAGTGTCCCTTATGGCCCTACGCATACATATGTTAACATTTATCTCATGGCATTATTTTTATTTATATGCCGAGCAATCTACTCTAGGAGATATGGTCCTTTTGCAGGTGAAGAACCGGCCTTCTTTTTAAAAAAATAAATAAATTTATTTATTTGTTCTAATTTGTTATATACGACAGCAGAATGCATTACAATTCATGGTACATAAATGGAGCACAATTTTTCATTTCTCTGGTTGTACACAAAGTAGAGTCACAACATTCCTGTCTTCATACATGTACCTAGGGTAATGATGTCCATCTCATTCAATCGTCTTTCCTACCCCCCTGCCCCCTCCCTTTCCCTCCCTCCCCTTTGCCCTATCCAGAGTTCCTCCATTCCTCCTGTACTCCCCACCACCCCCATTATGCATCAGCATCTACTTACCAGAGAAAACATTCGGCCTTTAAGGAACCGGCCTTATTTGTCCTTATTTCTGTCTTGTCACGGGATAAGAGGTCTCCAATCATTGTTGACTGGTTGATTAAATTCGGGTATGGCTAAGTGACATTTAGTAATCATTATCATGCTTTTTATATGTAATATAAATAGAATATTACAAATATATATACATATATATTTCTATATATTTGTCTTTAATGCACACACACATATTCTGGGTAAAGGAAGTAGGGTCAAAATTTCATGAATAATAAAAATGTCAGAATTGACACTTTTTTGAAATTAGTTTCAAAAGAAAACAACAGATGCTGCTGCAAAAGTGAAAGCAGGGTGGAGAGACAGCCAATTATCCAAAGAATTCAGACACTGCAGAGACAGGGTGGACGGGGGGCAGTCAGTCCTCAGCTGCTCCCTAGGTCTTCCATGTTCCCCATTAACTATGCTTTTATAACTTTTTCAGGGTTGAACATCCCCCCTTACTTCTCTAGGCCTTGTTGCTAACCCAGTTTAAGTCTCTGAAAGTGCTGAATTTTAGAGAGTTGAACTGAAGGTATAGTTTCTAGAGATAGTCAAGGCAGGAAAACAGCAGTTTTTGAATAATTTTTTACATGATATATATCATATATGATATCATAAATGTGGGGATACATTATGTAATATTATATGTGTGTTTTGTATATATGCGTGACTGTCCATGTTCATTTAACCTTGGATGTGAATATAATTGCCTTAAAGGAAAATTATAGATTCACATTGTATGGAAGTGAAAAAAGAATTTCACAGGTTAAACATCCATTATTACCCTGATAAGAAGCACCATAAAAGCTGAGTGGATTCTGGTCTTTGCATTTTGAGTAAGAGAAAGAGGAAACTGATGATATATATAAAAAAAAAAGGAATGAGAAACTAAGAAAATTCATGTGATTCCTCCTGAAACAAAGACTCAATTAAGAATTCCCTCCCTAACCTCTCCTTGCCTCAAAGCTTTGAAAGCCTCTTGCAGGATTTTGTTTTGTTAAAACTACGGTTTGAAGCACAATGAGTGGACCACTTGGGTGGCGAACAATAAACTTTTGGGTATTTCAGAGACAGAAAATTTTTGACTCACCTGGAAACAGTGAGCACAGAGCAGGATGAAGCCATGATTCTTATCTCCTAAAGAGTTTCACAGTCATCAATGCCCAGAGTAAGCTGATGAACTGGGAGTAGTGACCTTAATAGATATAACTGTGTATGGGCTCATTGTACCATGAAATTAAATTTTAAATCTGAATTGATGAACAAAAATGCTGGTTTGATATTTTTTAACAATGATTTTAATAGTTTGATAACTCCTTCTCTTCCCTGAGAATTGATCTGAATTTGGGACTGTGCAAGGAAGCTCTCCTTTTCTATTCAGATTTTTTCTTTTTCTTTTTGGTATTGGGGATTGAACCCAGGGGTGCTCTATCACTGAGCTATATTCCCAGTTCCTTCTTATTTTATTTTATTTTTTTATTTTGAGGTAGGGTCTCACTAAGTTGCTCAGGGCCTCACTAAGTTGCTGAGTCTGGCCTTGAACTTGCCATCCTCCTGCCTCCGCTGCCCCAGTTCCTGGGATTACAGGTGTCCACAACTGTGTTTGGCAAAGCTCTCTTTTTCTCAAAGACTGAGCTCCACCACTAGTGTGTATTGTGCATTGCTTCTGGGGATGATGGGGCTAATTATCCATGGGTTTGAAGGAGTGGTCTCCATGTCTTAATCCCTTTGTTCCTCCTTCTTGCTCCTTCAAAGTGGTAGTGCCTTCTCCTGCCTCTTGGGCTGTGATCCCCTTCCAAGTCTGTAGGACCCTGCTGTATTCCCGCCTTCAGCTCTTTCTCATCCTGGACCCTTTCCCTCAAGTTAGGTTTCTCTTTCTGGTCCATGTAAGTGCCCATGCTCTTCTTTTCTTTCATAAGAAACATACTTTTTTAAAGAGTGTCTGATTGGCTTCCTTCACTTTTCTATCACCCATGCACTCGTGGATTGACCCCAAGTAACTTCACTTCCTAGACAATCACTTAACTAGATAGCCCAGTCCAGTGATCTCTTTCCAGCTCTCATCTCCTATATGCTTCCTCCTAGCATCAGAGGTTGTCAATCATTTGTTTCTTCTCCCATCTCTAGCTTCTGGGACAAAGGCTCCTACTTCTCCGTTGACCACTTTTCCTATTTGCTGTGCTTTCTCCCCGAGGCTCCGTCCTTGGTCCTGATCTTACTTTCTTACCTGCTCCTTTTCCCCCTCAGAAGTCTCATGCTTTCTTGTGCTTTAACCATCACAGCGTCAGATGCATTGCAGAACTGGACCCTTGACTTTGGCCTCTTGTCTGAGCACTAGTTCCATATTCCTATCGGCCTTCATGACATTTCCACATGGATGTCCTCCTACCATCCCACAGTCAGTATGACTGAAACTCAAATCATAGCCTGTCCCCCAACACCAGCAGCTATTCTGACTTCCCAATAGGGAAAGAAAAGACATGTGGAAATAAAATGAAGAAACTTCCAAGTTCTGAATGGAAGAGCTGGAATAGGTGTTGGGGAATGTGACGGGATGAACAGTGCCAGTTGGTCCCTCTTCAGGACTGCTCAGGACTGTCTTTTCATTTGTGTCCTCACTCACCTTTCATTCATTCACTACCCATTTACTCACTCAATCATCATCCATCTATTCATTTTTTTTCTTCTATTTCTCATTGATTCAAAAAGCATTGTTATATGAATTTTCTGTGTCAGAAATACAAACGTGAGGATGACAGCATCCTTGAATTCAAGGAACAAACTACCCAGGTAGGAGATGGTCAATCCTTCGAGGGACATACGAGTTCAAGAAATCTTCAGAATAGGTAGCACACCACACATCTATTGGTATTCACCACGTGTCCTAGCTCACAATGTGGCCGTGAGCAAAGGCACTCAGGTCTGAAATAGCCTGTATCCCCACTAAGCAGAGGGTGGAGGAGACTGAGTTAAAACTAGGGAAGAAGATGAAGCTCATCTTCACAGCTCTTAGGATTGGGAGTTTTATCCTGTCATCCCCGGGTTGTTCCTGAGAGCTGGGGATAAGAGGTTCCCCACTGGAAAATACATTAATTTCCTAGGACTGCTATAACCAACTATCACAAACCAGATGGCTAAAAAACAAAACAAAACCCAAAAAGCAAAAACATAGAAACTTGCCTCACAGTTTTGGGGGTTAGAAATCCAAATCAGGATCATGCTCTTCCTGCACCTCTAGGCAAGGACCCTTCCTGACTCTTCCGGTCTCTGGTAGCGCAGGTGTTCCTTGGCTTGTGACAGCCTACAACTCCATCTCCGTCCCCCTCATTCCATGGTATTTTCTTCCTCACTCTAAGTTCTCTTCTTATTCTCTCTCTCACTGTCTCTGGGTCTCTTTACTCTCACTAATCATAATGGATTAGAGCCAATGCTAACGCCTTATCTTAACTTGATTATGTTGGCAAAGGCATTATTTAGAAAGAAGGTCACATTCACAGGTATCAGGGATCAGGACTTTAACATCACTTTCTGGGGGACACAATTCAACTCATAACAGGGAGTTGCGATTTCATCTTCTCTTTGGGCCTCTGCTGCCTCCACATTAGCATTTTCTGTTCTGACTTTAGCTCTGGCTGGGGCAAAGCACAGCTTCTCCTTCTCATCTACTCTTGGAGCATCTGGAATAGTTGCCATTTATTAAACACTAAAGGGGGAAGAAAGGGAGATAATTAAGGGAATGTCATCTGTATAACAATAGTACTGTTTCCTATGTATAGATATATTTGTCTACCGTCCTATATGAAAGATCAAAGAGCTTTACTTAGTTTCTGAATTCCCCTACTATTTACACCACTGTTAACACCAGTACTATTACATCTGCCACCACCATGATTATTGCTGCTGCTATCAACAGCAGAGATATCACTAATAGCTGACAATATTAAATATCTTGTGCCAGTCACTACAGTAATTGCTTTACTTGTCATGTTTCATTTAAATTTCAGCAAAATAAATAAATAAAATTGATGAGGTATTTATCAACAGCTGCCATGCTCAGCAACCAGGGTCCTACATACAAAGAGGCTTCCTGGTCTGACTCACACTAACTCCTTGTCAGACAGGCTCTTGTCTTTTCTGCTCCTGGGCATCTTCTCTACATCTATAATTTTTAGCTCCTTTGTCCAGCTATTAGAATGGGCGCATGGCCTCTCCTATCTGAGGGTGCTTCCCCAGGACCACGACTCTTGCAGTTCTCTTGAACAGAACTTCCTGTGGGAGGGGTGGGATGGAAGAAGTGTTGACATAACATGTGGCCCTTGGAATATGATCCAAAGAAAAAATTAGTAGATGAGTTTCAAATATATTTTACTCCTTGACAGTCTCCTAGATTAAGAGCTTTGTGGGGCAAGGGAAGGAGTAAAAGACAACTTCATCCTTTTCTCAAATTGTTTTGAAATCATCCATGCATTATGGAGGTTTTTATTGTGATCATTTTCAATAACTGAACCAATCAAATCAACTTCAGATATAAAAATAATCAATCAATTTCAGATAACATTGCCAATGTAAGAGATCCTCAGAAGTCATATGCTTATTAACTTGACCTATCTCTGGAACTATTCATGCCCACCAACCCTGTTCTGCCACCCATTAGGGAAATTAGCTGGGGCAGAAGACAGTCCCTGTCCTCAGATGATAAATACTGGAATGAGAGCTCATTATAAACCACCATCCATGAAGCATGATATGTTAGAACATGGACACATTTTCTAATGTAACACATACACATATACATACACACACACAGCACCCTATAATACAGACATTATTATCTCCATTTTTCAGATGAATACATTGAAGTTTTTGTAGTTGGGCAACTTATCCATGCCACACAATGAGTTGAGTGGCAGACTTGAATTTCAAAACTAGCCTGAACTAACTCCCAGGTCTTCCTTAGCTCTGCAATTTGGTATATGGGAGCTATGTGGCCTTCCTTTCTATTTAAGACCCATGGATGCTGTGTCCCATCAATAAATCTATATCGTCTTCCTTCTCCCTCTGTGCTGAGTTCCCCCTCTGGACACCATCCAGTGCTTATGGATTTAGACTCTGTTTGTTCCTTCAATGTGATCGAGAATCTCTAAACACAGAATTCAGCTTATTAACAGCACTGCCTCAATGAGGCTTTGATTTTTTTCCCCATCTCTCTGGTTTAACCTGGAGTCAAAAATGTTGACTCCAGCCTCATGCCCTGCATTCATGGAATCACACAGCCTCTCTCTACATGAAGCCTCATGCTCCAGGAAAGCCTCTTGTGTCCTGTTCCATCCACCGGACCCACCATGGAATCATTTCTCATTCTCCTGCCTCATTTATCAGATGCCCCTTTCTGTCTCAGACAAAGAGGCTAATGTGGGGGGTTATGTGGCAATGTTGTTGAGAATCAGAAAGCAGTCAGTGTGAAGAGAAGCCACAATGATCAAGAGTTGTCAGCAACTTTGTCCCAGAAGCAGTGACTTCACTTCCAAGGATCACAGCCACTCAAGTCTGAAGGCTTCAGAGTCAGTCTTTCCTGCTCTGTGTGTGCATGCATGTGCATGTGCATGCTAGCCTGTGTGTGCAATTATTTTTTTGAACATGGAAATGAAATCTTTAGATAAACAATTGTGTGCAGAACTGACAGTTCTCATCAAGTCCAATGTAGTGTAGCCCCTGAAAATTGGCCCATTTTCCTCCATTATTCCAATGTCCCATACCTTTATGGGTGCTCAAGTGCAAAGTTTCCCAAGGAAGACAAAGGATCTTCCCATCTCTTTGCCAAGAGCCCAATTACTTAAACTCTTAGTTTCCCGAAGCACAGGCATAATAATGTCTCATTATCATCATCATCATTGTATCATTTTACTTTGCACTTTACAGCATAAACACAAAATGTTCCCACATCAAATTTACACTTTGATCCTTCTTTAATCCGTCCTGTGAGTTTATATGTGAAAATATGGAAACTCAAAGAGATAAAACTATGAAAGCATGGCGTCTTTACTAACCCCCAGGCTTCCTGACTCCTAGGCCAGGCTTGTTCCATTACGTTCTACTGTATGTGGTCAGAACTGGATGATGCCTTACACAGGCCAGTGATGTGGTTTATAGGTTAGGAAAAATGATTTTGGAAAATGATTCAAATATCTTGAGGTCCAAATCTTTTCTTCAGTGCATGTTAATCATGTGCTATTAATGAAACAACTTTTTAATGAAGACTCTTTCCTCACCATAAATGGAGTTCAAAGGTCTACTTATGAAATTGAAGAGAAAATTAAATAAAATGATGATACCTGTATAATACCTGTAGAGTCTCCAGGGACAGAACAATGTTTGACATGGTGGGGAATCAATAAGTGGGAGTTTTGGACTGGGGAGGGAGCTAGGTTGGCAGAGTGCTGGCCTCACATGCACACAGTTCTGGGTTCAATCCTCATCATCACATATTAAATAAATGTGTTTAAAATGATAAAAAATAAAAGAAACTTCTCCCAAAAATAGTCTGTTGGGCTGGGGATGTGGCTCAAGTGGTAGCATACTCTCCTAGCTTGTGTGAGGCACTGGGTTCGATTCCCAGCACCACATAAAAATAAAATAAAGATATTGTGTCCACCTAAAACTAAAAAATAAATATTAAAAAAATAGTCTGTAAAAAAATAAGTGAGAGTTCAATAACAAGATAGAAGTGAACTTATTTTTTCAATTCAGACATACAAAAAGTTCTAGAGATCAAAACCTTTAAAAGAACATATGTTACTGCAAAACCCAATCAAAATGAGCCCAAAGAAAACCTTATATTTCTTATCTTTTAAGAGTGATATTGAATTCTATGTGTGCAACTTAGAATGAAAATTCATGCATTCTGATGGAGAACTATTACTGCTTTTGGTGTCATATCCCCCACTAGGTGTGTTACATAATATTCAATAGGGCATTATATATTACTTTTCCAAAATTCAAAACATTCTGAAACACAACTTTCTATAAAAGTATGGGTTAATGATGGTGGATTTTCACTTACACACAGATGGTACTAGCATTAGGAAAGAGCCCCCGTATCACTAGGAGCCAGGTTCCTTGGGTATTTGTTTCTTTTAGCTGCTGAAGCTAGACTGTCTTGTCAGCCAATGAGGAGTTCTGGAGGCCTGGATCTGGAAGAGGAAGACAGCCTGACACAGGGTTATGTAGGATGGTTAAGCTGGGGGTGGAGGGCGGCGGGGAGGGTTGGAGGGGGAAGGCTCTCACATTTGAGAAAGCAGGTGTTCTGGTTTGGATAAATGTTTCCTAAAGGCCCATGTGTTAAAGGCTTGGTTCCCAGGGTAGCATTACTGAGGGGAGGGTGGAACCTGTAAGCAGTCAGGCCAAGTCTTTAGGTCACTGGGGACACATCCTCAAAGGGTGCTGTGGAACCCCCAGCCTGCTCCCCACTCTCTTCTTTTTTCCTGGCCAGGAGGTGAGAAATTTGGCTTCCCCATGCATCCTGCCATGACGTGCTGCTTTGCCACAGACCCAAAAGCAAAAACAAACCTTATTATAAGCTGATTCTCTCAGATATTTGTTACAGTGAAAGAGAACCAACTAACCCAATAGGGAAATGCACTGAGAACAGGGGCCAGAGAAGTGACTTTGCCAATGTAGGCAAACTCTTCTCTAATAAATATTTAGTATCTAAACTCTTGGAACGGCAATGCTAGTCTGATACCTGTAAAAGGTAGGGGGGAGAAGAGGGCTGGTCAGACAGAAGGTCAGGTGTTAGTGCAGCTCTGAGAAAGTCAAAGCCAGGCTGATGCACAACCTGGTACTTATTAGGAGATTCCTGCACCAGGCAGGAAGGACCCTGATCTAGTACCTTCCCAGGTCATTCACTGGCTGCAAGCACCATGTAGAGACTGTGACCTCAGCTTCAGATCCAGAGGGCAGCCCCTAAAGGTTGTCAGTCAACCACATGCTTCTTAGTGGTTCTCTTGAAGGGAGGTCTGACCACATATCTCTAAATCTGCCACAAGTTAAATTTTGTCAGAGGAGGTATTCTGAGTCTGGCAGAAATGCTTTAGAATGAGGGTAAATGAAAATCTAATTAAAGTGCATAATATGATAATTTTACAACTTACCTCTCTGGAGAATGACTTTGTGTGTGGGCCAGCTAGCTTTGGTATCAGGGAAGTTTTCTTGAGACATTAGGAATTGGCTTCCAGGTCAGCCCATCACCCCCAAAAAAGACCAAAAAAAAAAAGAGTGGGGCACCCATTCAATCCCTGTGGTCATCTAAGACCCTCAACCACACCATAGTGGCTCTTTTCAATCCAGAATGCTGTTCTTGGAGGTCAACACAATGCTCCCCTGCCCCTGTAGATTTCCTGCAGGCACAGGCCGTGGCCTAGCGCTAGGGCTGGAAGTTGTTACCGGAACACAAAGAGACACTGTGTTCACTTCTCTGTGTTGAAATTATTGCTCACTACTCTGTCTGGAAATTGCCTCCCAGGTCTGGTAGCTCCACTCAAAGCTGAAGACCTTCTCTATCTCAATCCCTCCTTTTGGGCTCTCCTGCCATTTCTGGTTTCAGCAGAGTACTTATTTTAAGAAATACTTTGGGAATTTATTCCAAGCTGAGGGCTTTGGAACTGATCTTTATCTAGAACAAAGACATTTACTAGTGTTGGCAGACTGCAGGACAGTTTAAGGGAATGGAAATGAAAAGTCAATAGGTATTTCCTTCAAAAATCAATACTAATATATTTAGTGCTATTGGAAGTCATTAAATATGTATTGGTTCTTTTTATTCTCAGCTTAAAATCATTCTGAGTGTATTCTGCATGCAAATGAGTATTTAGAGCTGATGAGCAAGTTTAGAGTCAGATTGCATTAATATCTTGTCCCCAAGTATAAAATGCTTGCCCAAGTTCAGACTTCATTCACAGAATGAAGATGCACTGAGCTCTGCATTGAGCTGACTTAGCATGAGCCTTGACATACCTCTTGATACTGTCCTGCTAACTGGGTAGCCACCTGTCTAATACCAGTGGAAATTGAGAATGTGCATTGAACAAGACCTGTATTAGGTTTTAGGTAAAAGTGGTCTTTGGACCCTGCCATTTTGAGGCATGTGAGATTGTACAAACTGAAGCCCACCATGTACTTCCATAGGCAACCTTGTTTGATCTACTTATAGACCATGTCTGCCCTTCAATTTGCCTTTCAGGAGAAAAGAACAGCCCAGCTTGATGTGGATTAAGGAAGAGATGACTTTCTAATTTTATAGGCCAAGTGACCAATGTGCCAATAAACTATGATGAATGTGGCTCATCATATTTGAAATCTCTTCTGAGGCAAAAATTCTAAGACACTCTTTAATAAAAATGTTCAGAAGATGATTGTTCAGGAACTTTTAAAAAACTACCAACTTCTAGTTGTTAAGTCCCACTAGTGTGTGTACAGTAGTCTGTGCTGCCTTACAGATGTGATCTTTTGAGTTTTGATTGGAAATTTTCTTTCTCTTCTAGAGTATTTTTTAGTAATCTTTTTTATACTATGACTACAAGACCTAATCAGAACAATTTTAGGGAAGGTGATATTTATTTGGGGGCTCATAGTTTCAGAGATCTCAGTCCATGGACAGCCGGCTTCATTCTTCAGGGCACGAGGTGAGGCAGGAACAACATGGCAGAAGAGTATGGCAGAGGGAAGCAGCTCACATGGTGATGAGGAAACAGAGATAGAGAGATCTCCACTTGCCAAGTACATATATAACCAAAGCCATGTCCCCAAGGCCTCACCTCTTGCATCCACACTCCACTTGCCCTCAGTTACCACTCCATTAATCACATAAGGTGAGTAATTCACTGATTGGGTTAAGCTCTTGAAACCCAATCATTTCTTCTCTGAACCTTCTTGCATTGTCTTACATGTGAAATTTTGGGGGACAACTCACATCCAAGCCACAACAAGTATCTAATAGTTCTGTGCCCTAGGAGAAAGGGAACTTACGCCCACCAGAGCTTAGGAGACTTCATGATAGAAGTTGAGATTTGGAATCAAATTCTGCCTGTCCCACTTCAAAGCTCTCTATCTTTATCCACAATGAATATGGACTTTGCATTAACTGAATATGACCTAAATGTGCTAAGTGATATCAGTTACTTGCAAATAAGATGTGATGGAAAGCCAGGCATGGTGGTGGCATGCCTGTAATTCCAGCAGCTCAGGAGGCTGAGGCAGGAGGATCATGAGTTCAAAACCAGCCTCAGCAACTTAGCGAAGACCCAAGCAACTTAGTGAGGCTCTGTCTCTAAATAAAATATAAAAAATATAAAAAAGGCCTGGGGATATGGCTCATGGTTAAGCACTGCTGGGTTCAATCCATGGTACCAAAAAAAAAAAAAAAAAAAAAAAAAAGAAAGAAAAGAAAAAGAAAAAGATGTGCTAGAATACGTGGTAGTTCCCTCCATTACAAAGACTAGAGTCAGGATGGATTTTGTTAGTTCTGTATAATTATTCTTAATTTAGAAGGATGAGTAAAATGAGCTTTTGGGTAATAGAAGGAAAAGTATAACAAAGTAGAAAAGAATGCTGTTTTGTAAGTGTGCAATGAAATCCCTAAGGACATATATGCTCAAAGGTGAAAATCAACACCATTCTTCCTAAGAGGGTAGCCAGCTGTATACATAGAAGGCAGAGGAACATTCTCCGTGTGTATCTGGCAGCTGCACTAACACATGATTCCAGGGACAGATTACACAATCGGGGAGCCTACAGCCAATAGTGAACATCAGCTCTGAGAGATCTGCTGACAGATATTACAGGAAAGTTCAGAACCATTATGTTGTATCTAGAGGAATGCCCAGAGACCCACATAACAGCATAGGAGTAAAAACACACTGTTTTAAAATTTCATTATGTTTACAATTTATTTTCTCTGTATCAAATGATTCCAAACCCGGAGATTTAAAGCAATAAATATTTAGTATCTCACAGTTTTTGTAGATCAGAAATCAAGGAACAGTTCAGCTGACTCAGAGTCTGGCTCAGGGTCTCTCATGAGGTTGAAATCAAGCTCTTGGCTGAGGTTGTGATTCTCTCCAAACCCTCCTGGGGAAGGGTCTACTGCCCGCTCAGTCACGTGGTGAGGCCTTCACGTTGTTCTCTGTTGGCTGCCTCAGGGTGCTCACACCACAGCCTCTGGTGGCTCAGGGCTTGGCAGCTGCTTTCTCTCAGAGCCTAAGAAGTTAGTGAGATATCAAACTGGGCATTCTCAAACTGGGTTCATTTAGTTTCTCTTGTGGACATTGACTATTTTCCAAACTCCTTGTAGAAATCTGGTACCATGTGACTGAGTTCTTAGCCAATTGAACATAGGCAGAAGAGATACCAAACCTGACTAGAAAGGCATCATAAAAACGTGTTCCACACCCTCTTTTTTCTCTACTGAATGAAGATACTAATTAGAGAAGACTTAAGAATCTACAAAAGAATGGAGCCATAAAAGAAAGGAGGCCAGGTATACATCCAAGCAACTGAAAGTCTGATTGAGCAACTACATCTGATTCAAATCAACATAAGCAAAAATAATCTCTTATTGTTTAAATCATTGGAGCTTAAGGGATTGTTGTTATAGCAGCTACTGTAACATAGTTTAACTACTTCACTGTTAAAGGAAGATGGTTAAAATATGTGCTAATCATATTTCCATTACTATAATGATATACTTGAGATAATGAACTTGTAAAGAAAAAAAAAGTTTATTTAGGTTACAGTCCATGATTGATTGTCTCCATTGCTTTGAGCCTATAATAGGGCAGCAAATTATGGTAGGAGCATGTGGCAGTGGTAAGCCTTCACCTCATGGTCAGGAAGCAAAGACAGAAAGAGAATGGGGCTGGGATTCCACAATTCCTTCTAGGGCCCATTCTTATGATCTCTATAATTCACATGAGGCCCCTTCTCCTACAGATTCCAACACCTCCCATTGGTGCCATTCTGAGGACCAAACCTTTAACACATGGGCCTTTGGTAGAACTTTCAAGACCCAAGTTATAACAAAACATAATCTACTAAATAGTGTTAAGTCTACAGAATGTTCTAAATGTGAATTAATGAGATTATATTCTTCTAAAGACTTTTAAAGAAATTCAAGAATAATCTTATGAGATTGTTATTTAATAACTGTGCTCTGTAACTGAAGAGTTGCTAGTGTTACACTGAGTCTTGAATACACTTTGGTAAGTAGACCAGCAATTTTTTTCATACTAATTATGATATGGAATCCATTATAAAGCATAAAATTATTAGCCAATAAAACATATATAGTTGGCTTGGCCTTGGAGAAAATTGGCCAGTAAGCTATATAGCATAATGGATAAGAGTTAGTTTGACCTGGGATCCTATCTCTTCTAACACTTGTAACTTTTACAACCTGTGTTTCGTACTCAATTTCTTTAAGTATCAGTTTTCAAAAGTATAAATCTATTATTATGATATTAGCAATTATATCATTAACCTGATACTATAATGAGATAATTAATATACATAAAAGTACACAGAAACTACAAATAGTGTTTAAAAAATATTAGCCATACTATTATCATTTTTGCAATTTATTTTTTTGGGGGGGAATTCATGTTTTGCTAGTTTTCAATTGATTACTTTTTTAGAAGAGAAAAATAAGGTTGTAGATTAGATACAGCTAAAGATTGTAATGAATGGAAAAGTAAAAATTACCTTGAATGGAGTTCATGGCAACTATCACCCACAGGTCTTTAGGAAAGATTTTACCATGATAGGCAAATTTGGGGGGGAACTCTAAGAAATAACAATCCAAAACACATTTTTCCAGATGTGAGAATCTGTTTTCAGAAAGGATAATCACTCAGAAACTCCAGCCATTTGGATAGTCCTCAGGAGACAGCCATCCTGAAGTCTGAAGGTCACTAATGTGTACAGGAAAGGTTGACGGCAATAGCTGGAACCTGGCGAGGTTGACTTTGTTGTGCCCACTGGTCCCCAGAAAACATCTGGCAGGTCCCATGTATTCAGAGGGAGTAGAGAGCTCAGCCCTGGGTAAGGCAGATGCCGTCCTAACAGGGAACAATGACACAGTAAGAAATCAAACTGATTCTCAGAGCTTTACTAGAGATGTTACCAACATAAGACGCAATTTTGAGAGGCCAGGTCAAACAGTTGGCGTAACTAGTGTGGTTGAAGGCAGAGTCAGATTTTAAACTAAGGTTAGAAAGAAGAATGAAGCAGAAATGTCATTGTACTGTCTGAACCGATGGAGATGGTTGGAGTGGGGAAGCAGGAAGTGGATAATAAGCAATGCTCTACCATGCCAAGAGGCAGCTCAATTTGGCAAATACTGGTCACAGCTGAGGACCTTTATTCTCTTCTTTCAGAAGATGAAATTTCCCAGAGTTTGTAGAAAGCACTTGTCAATCATAGATAGAGCTATCTTTATCTATGAGAAAGGTAGGGTAGGGTAAATGGTCACAGAAGAAGTATCCAAAACGCTCTAAACACATCCCAGTGAGCATGTCAAAATGATAAAACCTGCATTTCACAATGAACAATGCTCATGACTCTCTGTGAACCAGACACCATAGCTTCAAAATTCAAAACCCCCAGAAATTATAAGAAACTCATCTGTAGAAAGAAATTTACTAGGTCTCTAATAAACAAATAAAAGCAAAGCTCAGAGGGAAATCCATGGTTTTGAATACTGTTAATATTAATTAACATATTAAAAGTAATTGGTTAAGTATAAAGCTCAAGAGTCAGGAAAAAAGTAACCTGAAAGCACAAAGATAAAGCAGAAAAAAATGAAGAAAATCATATGAATACACCCCAGTGAATCTCAGCATCATATATATCCATAGGACTGAGATCCTAATTAGAATAAGATACATAAATATATCAAAACAGATTCTACTGTCATTTATAATTAAAAAGAACAAACAAAAACTTTTAAAAATAAAGAAAATCCGAAACAGTAAAACAAATGGATTGACTCAAAAATCTTTACTTAAAAAAAAGGTAGAAGAGATACATTAGCAAATTATAACATAAATACATTTTAAAACTAAATAATAATATAAAATAACCACAGAGAAGAATCTTTAATAACAATTTTGCTCAACTTTTTGCACATAAACATGAGCACCTAATTGAAATGTGTGGTTTTCTAAGGAACTATAAATTGCTAAAACTAACCACAGAAGAGATATAAAATTTCAAGCAACCAATATCCGTAAAGGAATTCAGAAAAATTTAGAGGAAATTGGCCTAGATATTTTCATAAATAAATTCAACCAAACTTTAAAGACAATTTCAATATTATTAAAGCATTTTCATTCACAGTGATTGAGGTCCAGCCAATGGTTATCACCTGAAATCTAGTTAGAAATACAGAGTCTAAGGCTTCACTTCAAACCTACTGAAGGGAAAGCTGGTTTTAGCAAGATTCCTAGGAGACTGTATGCACATTAAAGTGAAAGCTGATTAACACCAGGGCTTAGCAAACTATGATCTGTGGGCCAAATTCAGCCCACTTATTAGTTTTTGTTGGTGGTGTTTTTTTTCCCCCTAACACATAGCTTTTAGTTATTTTCTTATTTATTCTTTTTAGTTATACATGAGAGTAGAATGTATGTATATGTCATATATACATGGACTACACTTCCCATTTTTGTTCTTGTACATGATGTGGAGTTACACTGGTCATATATAAACATAGGAAAATTATGAGTTTTGTCTGATTAATTCTACTGTCTTTCCCATTCCCATCTTCCCTGCCTTTCCTCTGCCTGCTCCCTGTCCAATCCAGTGAACTTCCACTCCTTTCTCACACTCCACTGTTATGAATCAACATCCCCATATCAGAGAAGACTTTTGGCCTTTGGTGTTTGGGGATTGACTTATTTCACTTAACATGATAGTCTCCAGTTCCATTCATTTACCAGCAAATGCTATAATTTCATTCTTCTTCATAGTTGAGTAATATTCCATTATGTACATGTACCACATTTTCTTTATCTATTCACCTGTTGAAGGGCACCTAGATTGTATCTCTAGCTTAGCTATTGTAAATTGAGCTGCTATAAACATTAATGTGGCCATATCACTATAGTATACTGATTTTAAGTCCTTTAGGTATATGCCAAGGAGTGGCATAACTGAATCCAATAGTGGTTCCATTTCAACTTTTTTAAGGAATCTCCATACTGTTTTCCAGAATGGTTGCACCAATTTGCAGTCCCAACAGCAATGTATGAATGTTCCTCTTTTTCCCTCACATCCTCACCAACATTTATTGTTGCTTATATTCTTGATAATTGCCATTCTGACTGATGAAATCTTAGAGCAGTTTTGGTTTGTATTTCTCTAATTGCCAGAGATGTTCAACATTTTTTTTTTCATATATTTGTTGATCGATTTTATTTCTTCTTCTGTGAAGTGTCTGTTCAGTTCTTTAACCCATTTATTGATTGGGTTATTTGTTTTCTTGATGTTGAGTTTTTATAGTTCTTTATATATCCTGAAGAAAACTGAGGTGTGGTTGCACCTACTCATTATATAAATAAAATTTTATCAAAGCACAGCCATATTCTTTGCATATTATTTATAGCTGCTTTCTCTCTATGCAAGCAGGGTTAGGTCCTTAGGATAGTGACCAAATAGCTCACATAATCTAAAATATATACTATCTGGTCAAAGAAAAAGTTTACTTACCTTAATTTATACTGTTCCAGGAACAGAAAAAGTGATAAAAGCTTACATTTGTTTTTATGGCACATGCTTAACATTGATTATAAAAATGACCCAAATCTTCATAAAAACTTGAGACTTAGTAAAGATTTCACAAGCAATAGCAAATTAAAATACTCTCACTTATGAATATCAATGAAGAAATACAACTCAATATAATTCAAAAAATTTGCAAGATAATATTCTTAAACACTGAAAAAGAATTTAACAAAGCTCAACATCATTATGTTTAAAGGCTGTTAATAAATTATGTAGGAATAAATGAACATACTGCATGAACATTTTTAAAAAATCAAGAATTTTGCCAGACATGGTGACATATGCTTATTTATTCCATTGACTCAAGAGACTGAGGCAGGAGGATCACATGTTTAAGCAAGGCTAGTCTCAGACACTTAGTGAGGCCCTAAACAACTTAGCAAGACTGTCTCAAAATTTAAAAAAAAAAAATTTAAAGGCCTGGGAAGGTAGTTCAAGGGTGGAAAACTTCTGGGTTCATTGCCTGGTACCCCACTCCCAAAATAAGAAGAAAAAGGAAAAGAAAAAAAAAATCAAAAATTTTAACTCAAGTCTGGCATTGGGCTTGATAGTGAAATAATGAAATTATTTCTGTAAAAATCAGGTCCATGATTATATGTAGATAATATTGCAATCCTAAGAAATAAAAGAAAATCAATTACAAAAAAATAAGACAAGAAAGGCAGCAGAATACAACAGACCCTAGTATGGCAATATATAAATCAATGGAAGTGTAACTGATGTGATTCTGCAATCTTTATACGGGATAAAAATGGGAGTTCATAACCCACTTGAATCAAAGTGTGAAATATGATATATCAAGAACTATGTAATGTTTTGAACAACCAACAATAAAAAAAAATAAGACAAACAAAATCATTCATTAAGGTATGTATCAGGTATCTATTGCTACTTAACAAAATATCCCAAAATTTGATATTAGCAGCTGCTATAGATTTTACTCAATAGCATCTACTGTCCCCAAATTTAGCAGTTGCTATAGACTGAATGTTTGTGTTCACCCAAAATTCATATGTTGAAACCAAATGCCCAGTGTGTTTGGAAGTGAGGCCTCTGGGAGGTGATTAGGTCGTGACGGCAGAGGCTTTGTGAATTGGATTCGTGCCCTTGTCAAAGAGCCCTTCGAGAGCTGCCTTGCACCTTCTACCACGTGAGGAAACGGTGGGAAGGCACCATCTGTGCACGAGGAAGCAGGCCCTCCCCAGATGTTGCACCTGCTGGTGCCTTGATCTTGCAACTTGCAGCCTCTAGTCTGTGAGAGATAAGCCACTCAATTTGTGGTATTATGTCATAGAAAACTGAATGAACCAAGTAGCTTAGAACAACAAACATTTATTGTCTAACACAGGAGCAGCTGGGCTGGGTGGTTCTGGCTCAGGGTCTCTTGTGCAATTGCAGCCCAGATGTTGGTCAGGGCCACAGCCATCTGAAGGTTGACAGGGGCACAAAGATTGTCGTCTAAGATGGCACACTCACATGGCTGTTGGCAGGAAGCCTCGGTTTCTCCCGGGCCATGGGCCTCAGTTTCTGGACACATAGGTCTCTCCACAGTGTTGTCTGAGTGTCCTTGCAGGATAGCAGCTGGCCTACCCAGAACAAGTGACTGAAAACGAAGGACAAGCAAGCAGGAAGCCACGTGCCTTTTATGACCTACATTATGAAGAGGTGAACCATCACTTCCACATCAGAAGTGAGGCACAAAGTCTGTCCTACACCGAAGGGAAGGAAAAGTCACCTCCACCTCTTGAAAGGAAAAACACTGAAGCATGTAATACCATCCTAGTACCATTTCCTGTGCCACCATGGTATATGATACATAATTCATATACAAAATCAATACAATAGGGGGCTGGGGTTGTGGCTCAGTGGTAGAGTGCTTGCCTAGCATCAGTGAGGCACTGGGTTCAATTCTCAGCACCGCATATAAATAAATAAAATAAAGGTCCATTGACAACTAAAAACACATATTTTAAAAAATTAATACAATAGTATTCCCATTCAAGGTGCTTTTAAAATATAATGGGATTTTTTAAAAAAAAATTTAAAATGTAAAAATTATTATAAACAAACAATTCATTTTTTTTTTAATTAAAAGGAAACCTAGAAGGTTAATTTAATGAGCAAATGAAGATGCTTGGGCTGGGGGTATGACTCAGTGGCAGAGCACTTTGCCTGGCTCTGTGTTCCATTTCTAGAACTGGGGGGGTGGGGGGGGACTCAGATTCTCAAATTCTCTAATAAACAGGGGAATTCAAATTAAATGGTATATTCTTTCACACCCTTTCAGATTGACAAAATGTTAAAGTTTCACAATACCAAGTGAATGTCGGGATGAGAAGCATAGGAAACTCTTAAACATGGTGGATGGAGCATGTCATCTTCAAAACAATTTGACTCTAGCTGCTAAATTGCATGGTGAGTTACCTCACAACCCTGCAATTCAATTCCCAGAGAAACTCTCCTATTCGAGGAGATCTGAACAAGAGTTTCCCTAGCACCATTGTTTCTAACAGAAATAAAGAAAAGAGGGGACACCCTAAATGTCCATTTCCAGAAGATATATAAATTAATTGTGAAATACCCATTCTGTATTATGAGTGGACTAGAACTAAATATATCAGTATGGATGGATTTGCATACACACAAAAGCAAGCTACAGAAGACTGAATACATTCATGTAAAGATTAAAAACACGCAAAACAGTTCCAGAACACACATCTGTGTCATAAAAGTACTTTGAGAAATGCTCAGGAATGATGCACACCAAGTGCTGATGCTGGTTATTTCTGGGAGAGAATGAGAAGAATGTGATGAGTTGACAGATGGGGGTTTCAACTTTATCAGTGAAATTTTATTTAAGGTAAATGATGGACACATATGTGTCTGTTTTATTATTCGGTATGCCTTTTAAAAGTCACTTCATAATGTATTTCATAATACAATTTTAAAAGCAATATAATGAAAAAAGATATATCATTTAAAATTGCAACAAAGGAAGAAGCTAAAAGATACCTAAGAATTTAAAATAATCCCACAATGGAGAAGTGATGAATTTCACTACATTTTTGGCATGGTAAATTAAATATGAATAAAACTTAAAGGATTAATGAAAACTGGGAGAAATATTTTAATTTTCCAAAGGGCTGATGTCTTTAACACATATAGTGTTCTTTGTTATAAGTCATACGATCAGGAATCCAGAATAATAGCACACTCAAATCATGAACTCACAACCCACAGAAATATAATATTAATACATAAGAGAAATGAAAGGGGAAACCATGAAATTATATGTTTACCAATTAGATTCTCAAAAATATGAAGGTTGGGGAGGGTACAAGGAAGAAACCACTTTTGTGTAGCAGTGTCCCCAGGAGTGTGTGTTGTTGGATTGTCCACAGGGGAATCTGTAATGATCTATGGAAATGTGAAGAGTGCATATCCTTTGACCTAGAAATTCTCTCTCTAGGAGTCTTCCCTGGTGGTACACTTGCACATGTGTGAAATGATTTATTACATTGTTTATAATTGCAAAAGTTTGAAACAAATTAAATATGCCTTGATAGGGGCTTAGTAAAATAAAATATGATACATCTATTGAATTGAATACTAGGCAGCGGTTTTATAATGAAGTCACCTCTCTGTGTATACTGAGGAATGATCTCGAAGATAAATTGTAGAACAAAAAATGTTGTGAGCAATAGTGTGTATGCCACCATTCGTGCCGGAAAAAAAAGAATAGTATACACAGGGGCTTGTTTATATATAGAAATCCCTGAAAGGAGATAAATAAAATGAGTAAGAGTGCTTTCCTCCAGGAGTGTCATGTGGGCATGGGAGAGCCATGAATTATGAAAAACAAACAAAAAAATTAATAAAAACCAGCTCTAAACTAAGAAGCTAAGAAAACTGATCTAATTCAGCACCTAGGTACAAATTTTAAAATCCACACAGTATTAGCCATCTGAAAATAGAGGAATTGCTGATGTGCAACTCTGCCTTTAATTACTTTCTTGCTAGCCTCTAAATATTTCTCATTGAAGGTTCTGCTATACATTTAGTTAGAGAGAAAGAGAAATGTGGCCTGTTATCAACACCCCATTCCCCCCACCACAAATCCAATCAGCATCCTCGAATTGCTTACCTTGTGCCTTTGAGTCATTTCTAATGAGAGATAATGATAGCAAGTGGCGAGGTCTCAGGTGTGTCTAGAAAGGGTACCAGTGTAGGCCAGGTCAATTTTGATTCATTGCACATTGAACTTTTCACTTTCCCTTCCTTGGCACATTTATAGCCATTAGTGAGGAATCTAGGAGCAAGCCAGTCGGCACCACTGACTATAGATCCTCCCTGTATGTACCTGGGAAGCGGAAGTCTAGCTGAAGAGACATAATGTCTATCCACAAGGAAATCCTATGAGATAAATGTCTCTGCTCTCAGCAACCTAGAGAATGTGCTCCCGGGCTTGGGTTGGGGGAGAACAGAGCAATCCTTACCAACATACACACAAAAAAGAATTTGCCCATATGCTGACCGCAGATTGAGAGGAATATGAAGTCAGTAAAACTGGGTGACGTTCAATAGCAAATGTATCGTGGCTCTGGAAATAAAGGAAAACTAGGTGATTTATTATACAGTTAATAGAAATGTTCTTCATGCAACCATTCAGTCTGAGTGTTTCTTTGAGTACCTACAATGGGATGGATCAAAGAACAAAATGAAGTCCCTTTTTTTTTCATTATTTTTAGTTGTCAATGAATCTTTTATTTTATTTATATGTGGTGCTGAGGAATGAAATCAGAGCCTCACACATGCCAGCCAAGTGCTCCACCACTGAGCCATTCCTCCAGCCCCAAAATGAAGTCTTAATGTTCATCTGCCCACATTCTTCAGGGAAGGGAGGGAATGGTAAGGAGATAGATGATTCACGACAAGTAATATGATATAATGCTAGGAAATGATGGATCTGAGTCCATTTTTATGGTAAGGGAGGAAAAAGACAAGGAACTGGGTGAAGACAGGGGCTATTCTAGATAGAGGGTCAGGAAATCCTTTCTAAAATCCTTTAACTTCACTTATCAGATACCACCTAATAGGTGAAGTTAAAAACCAAACCATGAAGCTATATGAGGGAAGTGATTGTACAAAAACCCTGGGGCTGAAATAGCATTTCCCACACACAAACAGATTAAGGGAAAGTGTTCAGAAAATAGTTAAAACACAAAACTGTCTATTCCCTATGTACATGCATAGGGCTACATATCAGGGAGGGAAAAAAAAAAACCTTGAAAAATTACCATCCTTATAGTTCTTCAATTAGGAATGAAGACAAGTCATTCTCAAGAGCAGACAGTGTCTTCTAATTCCTTGTCTGATCCAGTCCTGCCTAGTGTCTGTAATATCTACCTAATATCTGATGACTAAGTGGATGAATCATTGCAATTCTTCTGAAAATGTTTTATTCATCATTTTAAAAAGTGAAATTGCTACTTCCAAAAATTAAGTTTGTAATAGCACATTGAATACTCTTCAAAACAGTGGGATTTCTCTGAAGGGATCTGACTTTAGCTCAGGGGCTGCCCAAAATATAATTGAGTAGCAAGAGAGAAGCAAGGGTTTATTGACTGGCTAACATCTGCTATGGTCTTGTGCCTGCATCATCCTGGGCAACCCCCAGAACAGCTCAAGGAGGAAGATGTTGTTGTGCCCATAGGTTAGTTTAGGATAATGAAACTGAGAGAAAATTCAATGTCTGTCCCACCAACCCCAAACCAGCAGATAACAGAGCTGAACAACTGAGCTTCAGTTTCTAGGTTCACACCTCTGATGAGCATCAAGACTCTCAGACTCTTCCCTTGTGGCCAACAGCTTCTGAGTAGCCCTTTCCTGTGCCTAGTGCTCTCAAGGAGTTTCGCAGACCTCCCAGGGTGGCAACTCACTGGGAGCTATTCCCTTTGCCTTTTCTTCTCTGATCTTAGTGTCAAAAGAGCTGAATCCAAAACTCACATTCACCCCTTACTGGTGGTGTGATTTGGCAGATTATTTAGTCTTATTGTGTCTCACCTTTGATATTTTAAAACAGAGGTAACTATGTGTTGGAGCTGTGGTGCACCGTCAATGAAATTATGCAGGCAATGTATCCGGACCAGCTTCTGATACATGTGGCAGGTACTCAACAAACAGGTGAATCTACATGTGGTCAACTTGTGTCTGGGTCCTATTGATGATCAGCTAATCTGATAAATGAATCCTGGATTAATTATCAATGATGATAATAGCATAAAATATGGTGTCTCCCCAATAACATCTAACAATTTAACATAACTGACATTAATGGCTAGTGGTGGAAGGGCCTCCCAGGAGGATCCATCCCCATCCCTTGCCTTGCTGTTCACTGGGAAGGCAGTCCATTCATTCAGATTCCATTTGGCCATGACATAGGCCCTGAGTACATCTAACATGGGGGCTGACTCTCATCAATGAATAGAAACTGCTACTCAAAAAGGCAGCCGTCAACATATAGAGCCCCAAAGTTAAAGTGCAGGGGAAAGAAATGAAGTTCTTCAGAACACTCTGGAAATGAGTCAGTCTAGTGACATATAGAATGTATCTTTTTATGTGACTGTTTTCTTGATCATCTTGACTGAGGGCAAGAGAATGGGAAAGGTAGGCCGTCCCCCGGTGGCTGCCAGGACAAAGTGCCACAAACTAAGTGGCTTCAAACAACAGATTTCTTATCGGCCAGTTCTGGGAGCAAGAAGTCCTAGTGGAGGAGGCATCAAGAGGACCATGCTCCCTTTGACACCTGTGGGGACGATCCTGCCCTGCATCTCCCTGGCTTCCGTGGGAGGGACGATCTTTGGCATTCCTTGCCTGCAGACGCCTCACTCTCATCTCCGTCTGTGTCCTGGCGTGGCTCTCTCCGCCCCGCTGTCCTTTTTAAGGCCATAGTTCAGCCTACTCCAGTACAGCATTGTCTTTCCTAATTACATCTGCAATAGTCTTATTTCTGATTAAATTCACGTTCTGAGATATTGGGGATTGAGGCAATCCACGAATCTTTGGTTCAGCCCCTAGCAGTGGGCAACTGGCCTTCCCTGGGGCTTAGGAAGAGAGGTTTGGGAGTCAGGGCATGGTTTCAGTTGTAGAGGGCCTGTGCCTCATGTCCCAGAGCCTGTGGGGACATCAGAGGCCTAGAGGTCACCCTTCCCTTCCTCACCATGGAAGGCGTGTTTTTACAAACACCACAAGTGTCCAAGGGGGCTGCCCCATTCAGGTGGCTTAGAGTGATGGAATGTGTAAATTCTGGAGCCAAAGAGTTTCACCCTCCTATGTTTCCATTTTAATAGCAAGAGTCTATTTCTTGTGGTACTGAGGATTGAATCCAGGGGCACTCCATCATCAGCCTCATCCCCATCCCTTTTTATTTTATTTTATTTTATTTTATTTTATTTTTATTTTCAAACAGGATCTCGCTAAGTTGCCCTGGTTGGTTTCAACTTACTATCCGCTTGCCTCAGTCTTCTGAGTTGCTGGAATAACAGGTGTGTGCCACTGAGCTCAGCTTTAACTTTCTATTTCCATCCCATGTGTGAGAAAGACATTTATTTCTTACCGCTGATTATCCTGCTTTCATCAAGTGGAAACATAAAATTTCCATTTTTATAGAGAGAAAATGGTCAAATACTGGCAATTTCCTACAGTTTGACCTCTATATTCCATTAGATACTGTCCTGATGATCTCTATTTGGCTTCAATCCTTCAAATTAGACCCAGGACTTCAAATTTTAGACCATGTGTAATCCCCGCCTTATATCCTTGGGGCACCACCAAGAACTTTAGCACTCTGCCATTACATGAATACTCCTCGTTCAAGAAAGAAGTGAGAGTTGGGAGATTCTGAAAGGTCTGGGTTCAAATTATCCCTCTTGACCTTTGGGAACTACATCCTGACTCTCAATCCTCCACCCCTCTAAGTCCCAGGGAAGGCCAGTTATCCACTGTTATGGATTAAATTGTACAACAGTCCTCATTTATAAACCCCATAGAATTATTTTTATTTTTTTTTTTAAAGAGAGAATGAGAGAGAGAGGTAAGAGAGAGAGAGAGAGAACATTTTTAATATTTATTTTTTAGTTTTCGGTGGACACAACATCTTTGTTTGTATGTGGTGCTGAGAATCGAACCCGGGCCCCACGCATGCCAGGCGAGCGCGCTACCGCTTGAGCCACATCCCCAGCCCCCCATAGAATTATTGTAAAGATTAAATTATATACTATACATGATTTAATATATATTACATATTTTACATATATACATTTATATATTTTACCATATACATTATATATATATATTCCCCCAAATATGTGTGTGTGTGTGTGTGTGTGTGTGTGTATCTCTGGGTCAGAGCACCTAGAAGGAATAGAGATAGATAGATAGAATAGAAGGACAAGGCAAATATGCTGGCATATATATATGTATATTTTACCATTATGTATATATTTTTTAACCATATACCATATATGGTATGCTTCTGGCATATAGTAGATGTTGAAAGAAGGATATTTCCCTACATTCTTGAACTCCATGTCCTCTATTTTTCCCTAATAGTTTCAGTAACTGCTCAGAGATTAACTGAGGTGATGAAAAAATCTATGAGCTTAATGAAGGTAACTAGAATTAAACAATAATGGCACAAATAAATAGGTTGCATGCAACCTATTCTTTTGGGTCTGAGAGAAAGACACCATCTCAAAAAACATACCCCGGAACTCAGATGCCAGGAGACTACATCCTTATGTAGTCTTTTCTCATCTCACAATAACTAAGCTGCATTTGCATTGCATAAATGATATGCCTGTGTTTACATCAAATGTCATTTTCCAGCATAGTAGTTCTCAACCTTTTTTCCATTGGGAATACACGTTATATTAACATAAATTAGCATATCTGACATTCTCTCTGGGGGGCTATTCAGCGACTTCCCTAATTCCAGATAGGCACTTCTTTCTCTACCACTCTAGAAATCCTACTGGAAAGGAGATGGTGAAGGTGACATTATACAGATAACTTCTCTAATTCTTTTCCAAATAAATTATCTACAAATTTTAGCAAAACATCCACCAATGTTCTCATAACATATCTGAAACTTGTGTGGTAAAATACTCAGTTTAAAAGTTGCTCTCCCAGGGGATGCTGTTGTCATGACAATTCAGAATGGTTACAACACTCTGAGTCCACCAGACCTTGAGATCCAAGTAGACTTTCGCAGTCTCCAACATCTGAACTAGATGCTTCTAGGTGCTCTGACCCAGAGTGGAGGCACAAAGTCAGGATGCATTTTCTCTGCATACTTACACTGAACAAAAAAGTCTATTTCCACGACAGTGTGTTGGCACTAATGGTTATCTGGCCTCAGTGTCACTGAGGCAAAGTACTGACATATGAACAAAACCACTCCAGGCTCCCTGTCTTCCAACATATTCTATCTATACAATCTTGCCATCAATATGGTCATTTCTATCTAACCACCAGAAGCTTCCTCCCACATCTATATGCACTTAAGCATTCTATTCAACAGATCTACTCTCCCCTCTGGTCAAAGCCATTTATTATCAGTCCTAAGTAATGTGACTATGGGGGATGCTACCTGGGGCCACTGGAAACCTGCCATGGTTTACAGCCTTGGAACAGACTCAGGAATTGTAAGTTAAACCTCTTTAAGCCAAACCCAAACCTTTTATAATTGAAATTACAATAAATCACACCTCCTAAATCTTCCTGGAACAGACTCAAGAAAGGTCTCCTCTTGGTCTAACTGCCAAAGAACTTCCTAATAAGGGAGCCAGATCAAGAAGGACAATTTGAACTTTAGCTGAGCCTCTAGCTAATGCAGGGAGTATTAGATTTGGTCTGTTCTTATATTATGGAGGCAAGGAATAGAGATAGATAGAATAGAAGGACAAGGCAAAGCTGTAGATGTCAATGGCTCCCTCTCTAAGATCAAGTTCACACACCCAAGTGTGATGTATAGTGTCCCCAGGATCTGTCCTGCCCTAAAGGAATGTGTCCTTCCAGGATGGCACTTACCTTTGTGCATTGCAATGGTTCAAATGCATTTCCCTTCGGGTTATGAAGGCCTCAAGGGCAGACATCATGACTTAGCAAACTTTAATCCTTAGTGACCATTAGAAGCCCAGAGGGTGTATCATCAATACTGAAAAATGAGCAAAGTCACTGCAGGAAAGCTGCATATAAGCCATCAGGGCAAATTTGAGAAGAGAACCTCAGATTGTGCATAATTGGAAGAATTCGTGGGCATATCTTTGTCTTCTAGAAGGAGTATAAGTACATCAGGGAAGGCTGTTATAAACTGTGAATACCAAACATCGAGCTTCAGTTTTCTCCTACAGATACATCAAGATCTGTGATCCCGTCTAAGCTCTCACTTAGAATAGTAGTTAAATTCCATTTATGTGCCATAAAAGAAAACAGATATAATTTCTTTACAGGTGCACTTGTTTCTAAAATAATATTCCTCCAACTTGAATGCCCGCCACATTTATCAGACATGGCTTCAGGGCAACTTTTAATATCTCCCCCAAACAAATTCACCCTCCAAGGATGAAGATGTGCCCATGTTTGAAGATATGTAAAGAACAATGTTCATACATAATTATAAAGAATGGTTCCCAAAACCATTCTCAATGCTTTGGGGCAACTTTTCAGTGTCTTGGAAATAAGCATATATCTATTAAGATGACGGCTTTGAGGACAGTGGTGCGGCTTTAGAATTACACATTCTGATGGGCTACAGAAAAATAACCAACTTACTATGAACTGCTTACTATGAACCAAACATTCTCTTAGCCACAGGTATCTGAAAATAACCACACCCACAAGAGTTAGTATTTATCGAGTGCTCACTATCTGTCAGGCATGGTGTTACGAGTTATTTTATTTTATTCTCCATTTTTTTTACAGACAAGAAAACTGAGGATGAAAAAAAAAACTACATATTTTGCTAAGGTTACAAATCCACAAGATTCAAGATTCATGGGCAAATTTATCTGGCTTATTTGTAATTACTATGATTTATATGCTACCTCATGAGCTTCGCTCTTAACCACTGCAATACAGCTTCTAGATTTTTCCTAAAATATTATAGGTACACATGGATTCTAATTTATGCTTCTTTTCAATTAAAACATTGTCTAATTCAGTGCTCAATAACACTATCAGTGGCAGTGGTCCTATCAAGACAAGGAAGGAGGACAAATAAGAACAGGCCAAAAGTGACAAGAGATGGTTCAGCTCACATACTCCCCCAACAAAAGCCATGCTCATTGGACCGAGCAGCAGAGACAGAGAGAAAGTCCCTAAGTGGCTTCCTGCCAGAGACAGCATGGTTCATTGAGACATGCTTGCTACTTCATTCCAGGTGAGCCACAGCAGGATCCTGAGCCTCAGTCGCTCCATCTTGGCATCAGGAATGGGTACATCCATCTCCCTTCTTCAGCCTTCCTCTATGAATATTTATGAAAGGCCTCTAGAATCCTAGTACCCCATAAAAATGCAAAGTACAATGATTATTAATGATACAGTTAGCAAGAAGGACATTTGTTATTTCTACTCAATTGGTTTCCCCCAGGAGCAGAAACAATTTTTTTTTTTGACATAGTATTAATGTGCCATCGTTGCAACTTTGATCATCTGACATTTTCTTTTGGAGAAAGTTGGGCCACAACTCGGGTAGCACCCTTCCCTCTCCTCTGCAATATGGGCCCTAGCTGAGCTCTGGTTGCTTCACGGTGTAGATAAAACTATGGATATTTATTTGATTTCTGGTATCAGGAAACAATTTATTAGGATCCAGGCAGTTAGGCTACTCGACTTCCTTTCTTGCCGAGGTAGTCACCAGTCGCACGGGCAGCCCTGGCTCATAAATCTAGTTTTATTTCCCCATCTATTCACCTGGAACTAAGTGATTTTTTTTTTCCAAAGGCAAAAGGGGAGAACGCATTTCCTTATGTAAGCACTCTCCCTCCAGCTCCTAATCACCATTGTTTCTCCGACAAACCAGCGAGCAGCTGAAGCAGGGAGCCATCTCATTTCTCCTGCATTCCACTTGTGTTTTCAGAGTTTACAGAAAAACACTGCAACCAATTTGGGATTTCCCTGTAATGATCCACTTCCTCTAAACAAGCCAGAATTGATTCAAATGTGAATTTCAGAGACTGAAAGGGCTTTCTGAAAATATCCATTTTCATATGCCCTTCAGAACTACCTTGCCTTTCTTTCTGCTCCCATCCCCCGCTCCCACCCTCCCTCCAGCCCCCCACCCCGCCTTCCCCTCCTTCTTAAGACTTTCCCAGGTCCCTCTTGGCTGTGGTTGAACGACGTTGGCTCCTGTCCATGCTGCAACAAAGACCTGGCATTCCAGCTGTCTGCGTCTAATCTCCAGTGTCAGCTCTCGTTAATGTGTGAGCGTGAAATCAGAGGGGGCAGAGCTGCACGGAATATTAAAACCATGATCAGAATTCCGCTGAAACGCTGAGAGTCTGCAAGCACCATTAGAGGAGGCTGTCAAATCACGGCTTCGCATTAAATAAAAGAAAAGATTTCTATCAGAGGAAAGTACAATCAGTGAATCGCTGAGCTAAATTAGCATTTTTTCAATTGGAGATCGAAGTTGATTTATTGTTCTACACGACATTAATGTAACTATGTGCTTGACCTGCTAAGGCAGCTAATTTTTCATTTAAATGGTTTCTTTCCTTCCCGGTGCAAAGGCTGCAATCATATTTCAACTTTGCAGAGTGATCAGAAAAGTCGTGGAATGCTGCAGAGATGTCTTAGGGCGGCCTTCTCTTCCCCTCCCCTCTCCTTCCTTTCCTTTTTCCAGCTCCTGCGCCTTCCTCCTCCCCTCCCCTTCCCCCCTAACCTCATGGCTGGTGGTCAAGGTCACAGAGGAAGAGTAATCTCAAAGCCACCGACTTCAAAGCCTCCATCAAAGAAGCCCCTACGTAGCCATTGAATTAAAAGGGAGTGGGGGGAGGGTGGGGTCTGGGCACTGGCCGTTCGTATCAGCAAAAAAGACCCTTTAACTGCCCTGCTGGTAGGGCCCAATCTGGGGCGTCCTGGGTCCAGTCTCTCCTGCCAGCCTCCCAATGCGTCTCCTCTCATCTTCCCCAGCCCCCTCCCCTCAGCGCACACATCGCCTGAAGATAATATACATTTCCAATTAGCAGAGCACATTCTAGCCATGTTCTCTTTTACTGCCCTAACTATCTTCCTTTTGGTTAAAAGCTGGGCTGTCATTAACGAAATCCTGCCGTTCTGTTAATCCCAGATACAATGCTTCTTTTCTTTCTCAGGCTCTCCGGAACATAAAAACTACAGTTACTCAAGCGCCCCTTTTCTATTTAGATTCCTTGTCATTTGTCTTTCATTACATACCTGATGTAGCACAGTAGCAGTCAAAGTTCCTGGACGTGGAAGGAAAGGACACAATTATATTTGTTTCTCTATATACCCTTGCTTGCACAAGGCAGCGGGCATAATCGGTTTTATTTATTTATTTATTCAAGCACATGATTTTAATCTCTGGAAAATGATGAGAATGTTTTAGGATGCTTTGAAGAGCACTATCGTGTGGGAAACTTGTTGGATCTAAAGCTAGCTGGGGGTCCTGGATGAGCCCTGATAAATTAGACTTCAGTATTTATCTGAAATGCTTCTTATGAATTAAATCATTGTATTCCACAGTGAGAAGGCATGGATTGGAAAGTGGGTGGTGGGCAGTGGGGCTGACATTTGCCACGCTACCAATATAAAAACAGGCATTGTGTCAATAGCTAGTATTTATAATTTAATGTTCTTTTTCCTAAATCCAGCATCTACCAACTTAGTGAAATTACAAATTGGGAAATTTTCAAAATTTGAGGGATATAAGAGGGCCTTGTCAATCCCTTAGAACTGGAAAACAGGAGGAGGTGAGGCTAAGAACAGGTCCAACCGACCCTGCATAGGGGCTGCTTATGGACAGAGACAGGGGAGTTTTGTCCACCCTACCCCTTCTAAAAACACTGAAGTCCCCTCAAGGGTCAGTGAACTGGGAGGAAACTTCCCTCTCACCTCCATCACAATTGGACCTAATTGGCACCCCCTAGTCAGCCAGAAGGCCATGGAGTGATTGGGTCAGGGTGCTGACCTCTGCTCTGATTCAGTGACAGGGCCTCTCTACAGGCCAAAGGGGAGGTTCTGGGAAAGAGACTGTTTTGTTGGATGCTGGAGCATGTGCCACTTGTCACTTCGTACCTGCTGCCATTTTGTCAAAATTGCTTATCCTTGCTTATCTTTTACTTCATGTATAAAGTAACACCATCTCTCCCCTATGTTGATTTTTGTTCAAATCAACCACTCTAAACAAGAGGTGTGGATTTCATTCTCCCAAAGGCAAGGAGACTCTGATCACTAAATACAAAACATGCCTCCCTGCATAACACACTAGTCCTCTGCTTCCCTCCTAGGTGATTTCCACAGTGAGTTGGTACCAACCAACAGTCAGTGTCTATTGATTGAGTTTCCTCTGTCCCCTGACAATCCATTCATTAGCCAAGAGGTGGCGTCACAGCATGTCACTCCCACATTTCCAATCTGCAGGGCAATCCCTACCAAAAGACCCAGACACAAAGCTCAAGAATTTCCTGCACTCACCATTTCCTCGCACAATGGTTCCCCAAACATAATGCACCTCTCTTTTACGTCATAATCTCTTTCTGAATATATTTTTATCTGTGGAACTAAGGACTTTTGTATGGTTTTGGTCACTTTTGATGCATAAAATTAAACCTTAACACCTGGGAGAAATGAGGCACACATTTAGTCAAACAACCCACAGGGCCTGCATCATGCTGAGAACTCGGCAAGCAACCAGCCTCAGAGGCCAGAGAGACCATTCTTTGGGACACAGCAGGTTCTTTGGGGTGGGAAAGAAAAGGAGCGGGGACAAATCTGGAAGAAGCTGACTTTACACAGTATAGCCGGGCACCATGGTCCAAGGGCATAGCTGAAGGAATTTTTAGCATCCAAAGACAGGTCAGTGGACAATCAGAAGGAGGACAGACCAAAGGATGGGGTCATGAGATCAGTCCACTTCAACACAAAAGCTCAATCCACATGGTTTAACACACAACACACACACACACACACACACACACAAAGAAACACTCTTATGAGTGAGACAAGCAGCAGAGCCATTACCACCTTGACTTTGGAGACAAGATCCAATTCTCAAGGACAATGGAATCACTACCAGAATGGATGCATGGAAACACTGAGAGGAGTAGAAAGAAAGCAACAAGCCAGCCTTAGAAGTAGCCCTCATCTTAGAAGAGGATTGTAATAGTACTACCCCATAGGACCATTGCAAAGATTGAGTGGCTTGTACTATCTATATTTATATCTCAATATAAATTTAAAACTATATTTAGATCTGTGTATGGGTGTGTTTATGTGTGTGTGCATGTGTGCAGTGCATTTATGCACACATAAGGATCTATGTTTCTACAGTTAGGCACTATCAAATGCTTGAGGTTCATCCCAGATGTATCAAATTTCAGATTCTGGCCATAGTAGTCTTCTCTCATTTTTTAAAATTTTTTATTTGTTTTAATTAGTTATACATGACAGTAGAATGCATTTATGTACTTTGATATATCATACATAGATAGGATATAATTTCTCATTTTTTTGAGTGTACATGTTGCAGAATCACATTGGTCATGCAGTCACATATACAGATAAAGTAATAAATGTCTGTTTCATTCTCCTATCCTTTATATCCCCTCTCCTCACTTTCCTCTACCTAATCTAAGGTAACTCTATTCTTCTCTAGTGCCCCAACCCCTTTACTGTGAATTAACATCCACATATTAGAGAAAACATTTGGCCTTTGTTTTTTGGGGATTGGCTTATTTCACTTAGCGTGATATTCTCCAACTCCATCCATTTACTGGGAAATGCCATAATTTCATTCTTTTTAAAGCTGAGTAATATTCCATTGAATATACTTACCACATTTCTTTATCAATTCATCTATTGAAGGACACCTAGGTTGGTTCCATAGTTTAGCTATTATGAATTGAGCTGCTATAAATATTGACATGGCTGCATTACTGTAGTATGCTGATCTTAAGTCCTTTGGGTATAAATCAAGAAGTGGAATAGCTAGGTCAAATGGTGGTTTCATTCAAAGTTTTCTGACGAATCTTCATACTGCTTTCCAAAGTGATTGCACCAATTTGCAGTCCCACCAGCAATGTATGAATGTACCTTTTTCCTCACATCCTCACCAACATTTATTCTTACCTGTATTCTTGATGATTGCCATTCTGACTGGAGTGAGATGAAATCTTTGTGTAGTTTTGATTTGTATTTCTCTAATTACCAGAGATGTTGAACACTTTTTATAAAAGAAGAAAACAAACATTTATTGACATTCACAAGTGATGTTTGACACGTCTATGTTTTATTTACTTGACTCAATCCCACAACACTCATTTGATTGTTATATAGTAAACCTATAAGTAAGGTATCTATGGTTACCTCTTCTTTCTAAGTTGAGGAAATACAAGAGTAAGAAGGCTGAGTAACTTCTTCCAGGTAAGGTACCCAATAATGGTAAAAGTATTGAAACTCATGTTTCTAAAGTCTGATGCCAAATAATTCATTCTTCAAAAATACTATGAGGATGTGAAGTATCAATTCCCAGAAGTGGCCTTTTGTAAAATTGAGATTCAAAGCATAATGAATATAAATCTGATCAGAAAGACCCATCAATAGCACAACACCACAGTAAATTGAGTATGAATTAATTCATTTGGAGAATAATAAACTAATTACTAGCATCTCTTGAACATATATCAATTACTATAAAGTATTTCAAATATGTACATATATTAATACATTTTATTCTCCTGCCACCCTGTTAGATATATTCTATTATTATCCTCATTTTAAATATGGGAAACCTAGGCACAAACATGTGAAGTAACTTTTCTAAAGTAAAACATTCAGTGAATGGCAGAGCCAGGATTTGAACTCAACCAAATCTGGACTTCAAATTCCACATTCTTTGCCAACATGTTTTGTTACCTTGGAGAAGAATGCAGCATGATTCTTCATTCTTATTATAGTTTAGTAAGAAGTTCTGAGGAAGGAAAATTAAAGTTCTGCAGCTATGAGTGAACCAAAGACTCTGAATGCAAAGTTATAAGCTTAATCACAAGCCCTCCTTTTGTGAAGTTTAAGTAATTAATGTACTTCCTACTTCTATTATAATTCCCCCAAAACCAGGGAAGATCTTATCCTGCACACTTTGAGGAAATGGAAAAAATAAAGGCAGGAGAAATAATATGGTAGTGGGCACTTCTATCAGTTACCAACTGTGCAACTTCGGAATGGAAGCATCGTGCTGGTGGAACACTGGAGAAAGAATGATTCATTCTCACTGTAGGGAAGAGTGGGGAATATGAGAAAGAAATACTCCTGACTGGCCCTTAAGGTGTGGGAAGAATTCCCATAGGCAGAAAGCAGGTGATCTACAACCCAGGCTGAGGGAGATGCATGAGCACAAGCAGAGAAGCAATGAACCTTCCAAAAGGTAGTTCATTGTACATTCATGTAGCTTATCTCTGCATCCTTCATGTTAACATCTTTAGTGCCTGCCTAAAAATGTTGAATGAATTGCATAAATAATATGCAATATGTGTGCATGATTGACTGAAATTCAAATGCATGCTATGTCTAAATAATAGCAAGAAATCCAATATCACCTAAGGTGAGCTCCCGAAACACACATGCACACGCCACACTCACATATATGTATTGATCCTGGATACTGGTTTAAACAATGAGCAAGTCTGGTTCCTGGTGGTCTCTGTCTTCAGTCTCTCGCCATGCCACAGCATCATCATGATGTGTGAGAGATTTGTTTGGAGTGGGGGAAGCATATTTTTGTTTGCATTTGCTTAGCACATTGCTGTCGCACATTTTGCTATGAGATGTAAAGTCATCTGCATGCACCGGTTGTGCAGTTAGAGAAAAGTCAAAACAAGCGTCAGGCGGGTTGTCAACCACATGGCCTAGGCAGATTGTCATACTCCTTTGCCCGTAAGTGGTGCCACCTTCTCTGTTTTCCTCCCCCACTCTCCTCCTTGTCCCTGAATCCCCACACCTATGTGAAGTATATTTCTACATTCCAAGGGTTTGATTTCTAATTGCCTTAATTATATAGAAGACAACATCTATGCAAAACTCAAATGCAATCCACTGAGATGGCAATGCCTAATCTCACTCGTACCTGGGTCTCATGGAACCAGTTTTGCAAGGGCCTCCACTGCATTAGTTTCGTATCCCAAACTCTCAGGAAGCTTTCCCACATGCAACATAACATCTCCCGGAAAATGAATTTACTTGTGTGCAAATGATAACACTTTCTTTCTTTTTATCATCTGTAAATTATGTAAACTGTAGACTCCTGATATTTCAAATTTATTTTCATCCCAAATTGCAAAGGAAATAATCAGACCCAGAGCATCAACATCAGGATTTGTAGTGTTGCAAACAACACTGACTCAGGCTAACAGTGGACACAACTGTGCCATAGAGGAAAATGAGCTGATGATTTAGAGCCAGGAGTCTTCCTTTTGAGTGTCTAATCTGTAAACTTTTAGGTAAACCACCTATTTTTTCTGAACTTACCTATAAATCAGTAGTAGGATTGAATTTACTTTAAATTTAATTTAATTGAAATTACTTAAATTTAATTGAAATTATTCTAATTTATTCAATATACCTTTAGGCAATGCCCAGTTTGTGTCAGAAACTATACCAGGATCCAAGATATAGCATAAACAGAGCAGGCTCACTTGACACTCTCATGGAACTTAAGCTGACAGGGAGAACAAATACTCAACAAGTATAATGGTTACTATTAAAGAGAAATATCAATGCTTTGAAGAGAGCATTAGCCAAAAGGGAAAAGAACATGTGAAAGTTCTGTACCACCAAAAGTATGGCATTAGGGAACACAGACACTGCATATGAGAGAACTTAGTAAACAGAAAAGAACTGTGTGAATGCAAAGGTATACATTTTAATAGAGATAATATATTTTGTGAAATATCATCTTCAATGTATGCTCCTAGATGATTGGCAAAGGAGATCTTTAGAAGCAAGAGGAACAATTTCCATTTCTTTTAAAAATCTCATTTTTTAGTCTATCATCTATTTTATTTACATTAGTGGCCAGATCCACAGAAAAGTGTGGGACAGGAGCACCCAAGCACTTACAGGACTGCTAAACATACTAAACATACATTCAATTTCCCAGAGCCTTCTGGATGCCCTCTGGCAATTTTCAGCACACCATCCCAAGTTCAAGGGTTAGAAAATTTTATTTCACATATATTTTACTATTGCAACATCAAGGTCATGCCATCTTGAACTCATACCTGTCTATCATTTTGCCATTGTTTTGAAACAATGAGTATGGATTTGCTCACTTACTATGTACAAGGGTGCATCAAAAGCTATGTAAGCTTAGTAAGTGGTTCCGAAGTTCCTCTAACCCCAGGATGCCCACAATTTGTGAAAGATGAGCATTGTAGGGTTTTGTTCATATATGGATACCATTAGGAGGGAATCATGCCTGGATAATTATTAAAGGTATTTAGAAAAGTCCCTTCCCACTTCCAGAGCATCAGAGAGTCATGGAAAAGAACTTCAGGGTCTTCGAGTACCCCACTACAAAATTCAGAAATCTAATCTGCATCAACCCTGACAAATAGTCGGTCTCTGATTAAAGATTTCCAATGACTGGGAAGTTTCTAAAGTTTGGGTCTGGAATGTTTCCCAAGAGCCCATGTGTTCCCGGAGTGGTGCTACTGGGAGGTTATAGAATCTTTGCAAGGTGGAGCCCAGTGGGAAATCTTCAAGTCATTGGGAGATGTACCCTTGGAAGAGATGATGGGATCCCAACCCCTTTCCCTTCCTTTCTTTTGCTTTCTGGACATGATGTGAGTGGTTTCATCAGATGCTATCATCGTGCTGTGTGCCTCATCACAGACCAAAAACAGAGGGGGCCAACTGACCATGGACTGAAGCCTCCAAAACCATGAGCCAAAGATAATCTCTAAGTTGACAGTCTCTGATATTAGGTATAGTGACAGAAAGCTAACACAGATGCTTCCTACCTTGTCAAACCACCCACTCCACTGCTGAGCTGATCTGTTAGTTTCCCACTAGTCACCCCACTCATTGGCCTTACCTTCCTCTGATAACCCAGGGAATAAATCTACAATTTATTCAACAAGCATTTGTTGACTATCTTCTATGTTCTTGACAAGATTGCTTGCAGAGACTTGTAGGAAAGGGTATCTTCCTCAAAAATATCTGCCATCTAGAGGACTCAGTGTACTCCCAGGATTAGTGTACCAAGGAGTATCATAACAGAGTAACGCACACTGGATAGCATCCCCTCAGTACTCAGTATTTTCACCTGAAAAACACTGTGTCAGGGACAATCAGAACCAAAAGATCAGCAAAGGTGGTGGCATAAAGAATAATAGTTGTGATTGCAATTTGCAAACTATACAGGGCTGTTCAGATGTCAGGTATCAACAACTGGCAGTTAATTGAACAAAACACAGTCAGAGCCATCTGATCAAGAAGTATTGGTTTTGCAAGGGACTTGCCTGCCTCTGGCATCTCAGTCTCAATTCTTTATACCTTATTGCTGAGACCAATGACAACACACAATAGGTGTGTCAGTGTAACCTGCCACAGCCTCACCTACCTTATCTTCCTCTTTCTTTTCCACATTTTGTGTTTAGCTATGATTCTTTCCCAAGAGTGCCCTTGAGCTCTTTCTCATTTATTACTTTATTCCACATGCCTAGATAAATCTCCAGATGGTTCATGTTCTCCAAATCCTTCTACTCTGACATATCAAGAGATTTCTACCACAGAACAATTGAGCATTCACCCAGGAAACTAGTGAACTGAATTCGTTCTACTCTAAAAAGATGAAGGAAGAAGCTTAATATACACCAGACCCCTGGGAACTTCACTCACAGGCTATGTATCAGGGAACTTTCCAAAGACTGCCCTGGAGAACGTCTTCTATACTTCTGGACCATCCTTTAATCAATCAACCAATTGATAAGATCTATTCCATGTCTAATGGCTTCTTGTTGTTGACCTGAGTCCATTCTTTCACTCAATTTCTTAGACACCTTCTATGAGACAGATGGTTACCAAAAGCCCTGGAACAGATACAGAACTCCTTCTCCTTATTAGAAGGCAGCAGGGAATGAATACATGGGATGAGTCTGTGTAACTGTCATAGTTTTGTTAGCCCACAATATTTATGGAAAGTTGTTCAGAAATGTCCATAGGAGGTATTACTTTAGGAGTATGGATAGAACATTTTCCAAGAAAAAAAGCAAGTGAAAGAAATCCATATGTCTTTCTCCTTATATATGGTCAAATCCACTCCAACCCTTTGGACTCACAAGCCCCTGGAATTAGGAAATGGAACTTTTTCAGACAGCCCTTGGAGAGATAAGTGGATTGGAACAGTTGTCCCAGAAATATACAATGTACTCTTACAAAGACATGGCATTTCTTCAACTTGAATAATGCATAGATGTCTGTTTTAGAGAAAACCAACTCTTCTGGAGCACCATATTGACTTCAATTTTTTAAATGTAGCATTTCTTAAAGATATGTAACCATAAAGCTAAACATAAACTCCTTATGTATACATAGCCCTCATGCAATAGTAAAAATTAAATTAATTTTTATATCAATTAATTTAAGATAGCTCAGGAAAATTTTATAAAAATTGACAATTGATAAAAATGTGAGTATAGATCTCAGGACTATTATGTGCACTTGTTTTCTGAATTTAGTCTGCCTCCAATATAATTTGTGTTGTAGTGACTCCATTCCCTCAGTGAAAATTCTGAGAAATCATCATTTCTCCACCCTTTGATATTCTCTGGTCTTCACTGGGGTGCAGATAAATTCTACATCGGCCCTGTTTTTATTCGTGAGACAATATGGTGCCCAAAGGCCCTTCCCTCTACCCCAAAAAGGTGTGCATACTCCTGCTTAACAAAATGGCTCCAAAATGACCTGAGTTGCTATCAGAGCCCCAAATAACAAGGATCCTGTACCAACTTCCCAGAAGAGAGGGATATTCTGATATCGTAGAAATGAGAACAGTGATGGAAAAGTCATGGTCAGTCAGACTGAGTGATGACTAGAGTCTTCTAGATGGGAATCGGGCAGAAACCCAGTTCATTTGGAATATTTTTCTCTTGCCACAAATGGCCAAGAGATTATTATGATCTAAACCTGAATAGGGAGCTTTTATGGGATGTTATGAAAGAGAAAATACACACACACTAGCTAGCAAGAGAGCCCGATGACATAATGGCCTATTTCATCTGTAATTTCAGTGATTATATAAATGATGAATAAAATCCAACTGCAAGTGCTTTTTTATTATCTTCTCGCTGGAGCAAGATCTGAAAGGTTGACCCCTGGAACATAAGAGCCTCCTTTAGACGTACCCAAGAGCTAGAATAAAGCTTGGAATCTGTACTTTGACCTGAAGCTCTTAAAGAAAATGCTGCTTATTACTCCCCTGGGGACAGAGACATTTTTACAATGATATCCTCTTACACTAGAGGAATCATGTAGATCACTCTTAAAATCAAAAGAACCCTATCCCAATGTGGCTTCTGCTGGGGGAAGTTGGGATAGCTGATTGACAGTACCAAGCTATACACCCAAGGCCTAGGATAGAGAAGGAATGTAGACAAGGAACAGGTGATCGCTTCTATATTGAAGTCACTGTATAGGCCCAGACATGAGTCATTCTCCTCTAAAGTGTCTGAACTCCAATCAAGTATCTAAAAGCTGGCAAAGCAACTGTTGGGAAAACCACCTAACCACATATCAAATTAGATATCCTCTAGTCAAGGTGAGCAGAATTGGGTGGGGTTCTCTCCAATAGAATGACATTTAGGGGTAAATACCCTCAATGGCCTAGCATCTTGGAGAAGTACTTGTTATTCTTAGCTGCAGTTATGTTGTTGCCTGTCAGAAAATTGGTTGAAACATGGCTTCTAATGGTAGCTAACTGAAAAAAAGCTTCTTCCAGTGACTACTGGCTGTTTCAAAGTATGATCTCAGTATTTCAGCAGCCCTCCAAATACTATGTCCTATCTTTGAATTCATTCATTGTACGCAAAAGGGAGCAGGCAGATCTACACAGCACTTCTCAGTAGAAGTGGGCAGCTGAAAGGAAGGGTTTGCAGATCTTTCACACCTCTCATGGTAATGCACAGTATCCATTAGAGAGACACCTAATCATCTGCAGCTGTCAAATCCAAACTGCCCTCCTTTAAGAGCCCATTTGTTTTCTTGCCAGATCAATGCTCTTATCTGTGGTTGTGTGGACCACCAGTGACAGCCCATAACCAGTTAACATGCCATTCAATTTCCAAAGAAAAGAAATGTCTTAATTTAAACATTTATTGTACAACTGTGAAAATGCCCTAAGTGAAATTAATTGAGGCTCAGAGACTATACCTTATAAATCACTTTGCCCAACTGGAACAAAATGATAGAAGCAAATAATATAGGTTTTGGAACAGAAAAAGGTAACTTTGCTCAGGCTTTCGATTATTAACCCTAGGGCTGCTGTCGTTACTACACTGTAGTGATGGTGTTGTCAGCATGGCTAGATCTTAGCTCGTAGCAGGAACAACACTTCAATTGCTCTAGCAGGTCTTCCCAACAGAATAATGCTCCTTTAATTACTCTCTACAGCCTCCTGTTCTCTTCACATGGGTGGTTTTTTCCCCCAATGTTTTAGTCAGCTTCAGAACAATTGTAGAGGAGAAATGTTTATTTGGGGGCTCATGATTTCAGAGGTCTCAATCCGCAGAAGGGCCAGCTCCATTCCTGGAGCAAACACGTGAGGCAGACCATCATGGCGTCAGAGTATGGCAAGGGAACCAGTTCCCATGATGATCAGGAAGCAGAGAGAGGTCTCCACTTGCCAGGTACAAATATATACCACAAAGCCATGCCCCCAATTCCCACCTTTTCCAGCCTCACCCTACCACTTTAGCTACCACTCAGTTAATCTCTGTCAGGGGATTAATTCACTGATTGGGTTAAGACTCTCACAACCCAATCGTTTCTCCTCTGAAACTTCTTGCATCCTCTCACTTGTGAGCTTTTGGGAGACACCTCACATCTAAACCATAACACCCAAACAGGTGCATCTAGATGCCTATCATTTGAGAATCTGCCATTAAATTATATCCTTAACTTTTTTGAGTGAAAGAAAAATTTCTAGTTACTGAGACACTTTTATGTTGTATAAAGATTTTTATAATTAGATGAATCTTATTCTAATGTTCCAATGTATTTGAACATAAAATAAAACACTGCTGAAAATATTTTAACCAAGTGAAATTTTGCAGTTGAAAAAATGCAGAAGCAGGTGGCAGGTCACACTTTCTATCACATTCCTACTCTTGAAGGTGTGTGTGCCACAGAATGGTTAACTGTTCAAGACTGAATACTCTTTTTCCTAGTCACATGGTTAGATGATAATCCCACCTTCCCTTTTGGTTGGAGGTGAGCAGGTGACAGAGCTTTGACCATGGTGTTTGATCATAAAAGATGGGCTTCTCTGTAAAATCTGGACCAAGAACGTATCTCACCTAGCATTCTTCATGTTCCGTCCTCTTCTATAAGCTTGATGCAGATGAATGATGACTATTTTGAAAGCCAAGTGTTGAAAATGGAAAAAGTCTGGGCCCTTGAATCACCATTTGGAAGAGAAATTCCTGTAAATCAGGGACATCAATGTTACACTTTACCCAAGATAAAAGAAAACTCCTTTGACGTTTGAATCATGATTGTAACTCAGTTTATTTGTTACGGCAGCAAACATTAATGGAAATAATGTGTTCAATGAACATAAAGATAACAAAACTCTAGATCTCAAGATTCCTAACAGTTTTAGAATATTTTTCTGCAAAAATTGGGGTTAAAAAAATGATATATATATATATATATATATATATATATATATATATATATATATATATATATCTCATTTTTATTTTTTATGAGATTCAGGTTCCTTACCTTAAAAAAGCAAGAATTATGGTCTTAATCTCATAACCTATACAGTGCTACTATTTTTTAGCTGATATAATTCAAATTTATTTTTTTCAAGAATGAAAATAGAAGTAGTAGGGCTATAGAATGAAAAATCTAAGTAGAATGAAAAAAAAAATCATGAGACCAAGTCAATGGAGAAAGTGAAACCAATACAAAATCTATTAGTATCAAATCAATATGCTACTTTACACACATGGCTTTGAAGTTAGCTTTGGATTTGTAGTTCAGAACATATATATCATTTATAATATATACTCTGATTTTTAATACATATCAGACATGTATATTATAAATAAATCCAAGAATACACACACATATATACTATATAACAAATTCGTATATTATGAAGGGTGGGAAGAAGGGATGGAGGAAGGCTGCTATAAACTATAACTGGATTAGGAAACAAAGCAAATTTTTAGCCTTCATTCCAGGATTCTCCAACTAGTCAGCTCTGATAGAATGTGACCCATCTGTTAATAAGAACTACTCCTTGGTTCATGCATGCTCCAATGTTATTCCTCCAACAAATGAGTCTCCCCTGTACACAGGCACATAGACCCTCACACTCAGCACACTCCGGCAACAGCTCCTAATTCTCCTTCAGCATTAATGCCAAGAGCTGCTATACTGTTCAAGCCCATCTTCCAAACAAATTTAACCTTCATGTGTGTATGATTTAGCCTCATAGCTTTTCCTACTAAAGGGAAAATATTTTATAACACATTGCTTTTAATTAATACCCAGTATGAAATGTGACTTTACATGAAACGTTTAAAACATTTCCGGGCACACCTTAATCCTTTTTCTGATTGAAGAGTCTTATACAAATCAGCTGCCATTTATCAATTCAATAGAGCTGAAACCCACAACTCAACACTTCATTGTTTACAGGAGCAGCTCCTGTGGTTGGCATGACATCACAAAGGTGCTGTGGAATTCCAAATACCCAACTCTTGGGATGAAAAGCACAGTAATTCTATGAAGTTTTTTTTTTTTTTTTTTCTAATTTAAGAGAATGGTTCTGTAATGACTCGCACTTCTTCAGATTCATCAGAGTAACATTTTGCCTAGCATTTTATATACCTATCTTTTTATTATTCTCCTGAGGAAAGAGCAAATTTAAGGTTGCTTTGTGGACCCTGTCTTGAAATTCTGGTTTACTACAATTTAGTTTCAATGACTTAAACATTAAAAAGATTTTTAAAAATTTCAGGAAATAGAAAAGACATTCTTCTTTAGAGTATTAAGCATTAAGCATGTTCTAGGTTCTAAGCAATGTTCCAGGGCTGAGCAGTGGGGAATGAAGAGATTTAGCAGGATTTGTCCATGCATTTTCTGACCCTCAGATGTCACTGCTTCTTACCCTGCACTGACACCTGGATGAGATGGCTGCAGCTACCAACAGCTTGACCCATCACTGGCCCCTGGACATTCTCTGTTGGGCTATGTGTTAGCTTTCTGTGACTTGCCTGTGGCAGGACAACACATTCGAAGCAGGGAGTGAGTGATGAAGCAAAGATGCTCACCCCATGGTGGCCAGGAAGAGAGAAAGGGAGGAGCCAAGGTCCCAATATCCCTTCAGAGGGCAGGTCCCTACATGACCAACTGACTTCCACTAGCCTCTACCTCCTTAGCTTTCTGCCATCTCCCAATAGTGCCACAGGCCTGCAGCCAATCCTTTATCACATGGACCTTTGGAGGACCCTTAATGGGCTGGGGATAGAGCTCAGTTGATAAAGCGTTTGTCTCACATGACATGGCCCTGGGTTCAACCCCAGCACCACAAAGAGAGAGAGAGAGAGAGAGAGAGAGAGAGAGAGAGAGAGAGATTCAAACCATAACAAGCTACTGAATACATGGGAACAAGTTCTACCTGAGAGGGGGAAAGTGACACAACCGGGGCCTACACCAAAGAGAAGTTGAGTCTGGAAAACCCCACGACAGAAGATTCACATTTCGTTCCATTTGCCTGTTGTCCCTGCACCATTCCACAAACATTAAAATATAGCCCAGTGGGGATGGGGGCGGGGAGTGAGGACTTGTTAATAAATTTCAAATTATAAAATAAAAATTAAAAGACAGGATAAAAAAAGCAAAATAGCCTTTCAAATATATTGGCCAGAACATTGTTGCCATAACAGAGTCATGTTTGGTCCTGGCAAAACCAGGACATAATCAGAAATATCATTTTCTTTACTCATGCTTTTTGTCTAAGGTTCTTGAAATTTTAGTGAATAAAGAAAGGTGTAAATATGATTTTAAAATAATTTGTAATCCCATGACAAAAGCATTCATAACTGTAAAAAAAAAACAGTCATAACTGTTAACCTTTAGATGTGCTTCCCTGGTCTTCCTCCGTCTTCCCCTCCCTGTCTCACTGTAAATAGGTTCTATTGTGTTCTTTCTCCCACGTCATTTAATGACTCTGTGCAAACATAATTTGTTCTGGTCTTACATGGACATATCATAATTTTTCTAAACTTCTCATTATTATTGGACATTTTTTATTGCCTATAATATTTTGCTATTATGATAAACTGATGATGAATAACATTATTATTTTTACTCATTTCTCATAATTTTCTCAAGATATATTCTTATAAGTCAAATTACCAGGCCCAATGCTAGAAATTTCTTTATGGTTTTGACAACTATTGTAAAATCATTTTCTAGAAGGTCAGTATCCTTTTCCATTCTTTTTTAAATTAATTTTTTAATTAGTATACATGGCAGTAGAATGCATTTATGCACTTTGATATAGCATACACAGATGGGATATAATTTCTCATTTTTCTGAGTGAACATTGCAGAATCATATTGGTCATGCAGTCACATATATACATATAGTAATAATGTCTGTTTGATTCTATTATCTTTCCTATCCCTTCGTCCCCTCCCCTCCCCTCTCTTCACTTCCCTCTACCTAATCTAATGTAACACTATTTTTTTTTCTAGTGGCCCCCGCCTTATTGTGAATTAGAATTTACATATTAGAGAAAACATTTGGCCTTTGGTTTTTTGGGATTGGCTTATTTCACTTAGCATGATATTCTCCAACTCCAGCCATTTACTGGCAAATGCCATAATTTCATTCTTCTTTAAAGCTGAGTAAGATTTCATTGTGTATATATACCACAGTTTCTTTATCCATTCATCTATTCAAGGATACCTAGGTTGGTTCCATAGTTTAGCTATTGTAAATTGAGCTGCTATAAACATTGAAGTGGCTGTATCCATGTAATATGCTGATTTTAAGTCCTTTGGATATAAACCAAGAAGTGGGATAACTGGGTCAAATGGTGGTTTCATTCCAAGTTTTCTGAGGAATTTCCATACTGCTTTCCATAGTGGTTGTACTAATTTGCAGTCCACCAGCAATGTATGAGTGTACCTTTTTTCTCACAACTTCACCAACATTTATTATTGCCTGTATTCTTGATGATTGCCATTCTGATTGGAATGAGATGAAATCTTAGAGTAGTTTTAATTTGCATTTCTCTAATTTCTAGAGATGTTGAACACTTTTTTCATGTATTTGTTGGTCAATTGTATTTCTTCTTCTGTGAAATGTCTGCTCAGTTCCTTAGACCATTTATTGATTGGGTTACCTTTTGTTTGTTTGTTTGTTTTTGTTCTTTACCTTTTGTTTGTTTGTTTGTTTTTGGTGTTAAGTTTTTTGAGTTCTTTATATATCTTACAGATTAATGCTTTGTCAGAGGTACATGTGGTAAAGACTTTCTCCGTCTGTAGGCTCTCTCCTCAACTATTGATTGTTTCCTTTGCTGAGAAGAAGCTTTTTAATTTGAATCCATCGCATTTCTTGATTCTTGATTTTACTTCTTGCACTTTAGGAGTCTTGTTAAGGAAGCCAGATCCTAGGCTGACATGATGAAGATTTGGGTCTATTTTTTCTTCTATTAGGCACAGGGTCTCTGTTCTAGTGCCTAAGTCTTTGATCCACTTTGAGTTGATTTTTGTGCAGGGGTGAGAGACAGAGGTTTAATTTCATCTTGATACATATGGGTTTCTAGTTTTGCCAGCACCATTTGTTGAATAGTTTATCTTTTTTTCAATGAATGTTTTCGGCATCTTTGTCTAGTATGTCATAACCATATTTATATAGGTTTGTCTCTGTGTCTTCTATTTTGTAGCATTGGTCTACAAGTCTATTTTGGTGTCAGTACCATGCCAATTTTGTTACTGTAGCTCTGTAGTATAGTTTAAGGTCTGGTATTATGATGCCTCCAGATTCACTTTTCTTGCTAAGGATTGCTTTGGCTATTCTGGGTCTCTTATTTTTCTAAATAAATGTTATGATTGTCATTTCTATTTCTATTAAGAATATCATTTTTGGGGATTTTAATAGGAATTGCATTAAATCTGTATAATGTTTCTGGCAATAATGCCATTTCGACAATATTAATTCTGCCTGTCCAGGAGCATGGGAGATCTTTCCATCTTCTGAGGTTTTCTTCAATTTCTTACTTTCGTGTTCTGTAGTTTTCATTGTAGAGGTCTTTCACCGCTTTTTCAGATTGATTCCCAGATGGTTTTTTGTTGTTGTTGTTGTTGTTGTTTTTTGAGGCTATTGTGAATGGGGTAGTTTTCCTAAGTTCTCTTTCAGTGGATTCATCTCTGATGAATAGGAGTGCATTTGATTTATGGGTTTTGATTTTATATCCTGCTACTTTGCTGAATTCATTTATGAGTTCTAGAAGTTTTCTGTTGAAATGTTTTGGATCTTTTAGATATGGAATCTTGTCATCAGCAAATAGTGATAGTTTGAGTTCTTCTTTACCTATTTGTATCCCTTTAATTTCTTTTTCTTTTTCTTTCTTTCTTTCTTTTCTTTTCTTTTCTTTTTTTTTTTTTTTGTCTAATTGCTCTAGCTAGAGTTTCAAGGGTGATGTCATATAATCATCTCAATAGATCAGAAAAAGCATTTGACAAAATACAGCACACCTTCACATTCAAAACACTAGAAAAACTAGGGATAGGAGGAATATACCTCAACATTGTAAAAGCTATATATGCTAAACCCAAGGTTAGCATCATTCTAAATGGAGAAATATTGAAAGCATTCCCTCTAAAAACTGGAGCAAAACAAAAATGTCCTCTTTCACCCTTTTCCATTCTAACAGATGATTTTTAAGAGTAATTTTTAATATCCTTTTCAAAATTAAATATTATTATTTTGAAAACTTTCATAAGTTGATAAGTAAAAATAGTGTTTGATTATTTTGACTTTCTTTTATTTGATTTCTAATGAAATGGAATAAACACTTGATTTCTTCTTTGGAGAACAGTCTATTTATAGGCCTTGCCAATTTGTGATTATTTTTTGAGGCTTTTATATTGACAAGCTTTCCCATTTTTTAATATTGGCTTTCACCTATTTTATTGTAATTATTTAAATTATGTTCTTTCTATGTTTTAATCCATTATATTTTTATGCATTTTATTTATTCATTATATTTTTTAAATACGGTAGAAGAGTAATTGAATATCATATGTGTGCTTAGAAATGCTTAATGCTAATTCATTCTAATTCTAATATTTTTTAGTTCATTGTTTAGTAGACAAAAATGTATTCTGAAAATTGTAACTATTATAACTATTTAGTTTCCTCCTTTTAAATAATTCAACTGCTTAATTCTGTTTCATATGCCAACATCTTCTCTTCCAAATTGTGTTTCATATTTTCTTGAGCCTGATATTTATAATTGGTTTAAGACATAGACTTTTTCATATTAAGAAAGAATATTATTTGTCCTACTTCACATAATATTTCTTTTCAATACTAGATACTGAATTTCATCACCTGCTATTGACATGCTCATGGTGCATTTCTTATTTTGTCAAACTGAGAAACACAGTATTTTAATAAAACTGCATTCTATTTTTCTGGAATATAGTGTTCTATGTCAAAATGGTGGGTCTTTTATTTATTGATATTCAATTTACTTATTGGTGCTTTATTTAAAATTTTATCCACATTCACAAATGAGTTTGCTGAACAGGGATTATGTGTACCATATGTAAGATTTTCATGTCAGTGTTACATTAGTTTAATAAATTTAAGCCATGTTTATATTTTTCTCTTTCAAATTTTAACCTCCTACATTACTTTTAAAGAACTTGTCAGTGATATTATCAGTTCCTGAATTTTTCTTTCCTTTTCTTTTTTTTTTTTTTAATTGTACCACAGATTGAACTCAGGGGCACTCAACCACTGAGCCACATCCCCAACCCTATTTTGCATTTTATTTAGAGACAAGGTCTCACTGAGTTGCTAAGTGCCTGGCTTTTGCTGAGACTGGCTTTGAACTTACTATCCTCCTGTCTCAGCCTCCCCAGACACTGGGATTACAGGCATGCCCCACTGTGCCCAGATGAAATTTTTATCTGATTGAACACTCCCACAAACATTGTTCGGATTTTTTTTTTTTTTTTTTTTTTTTTTTTTGGTCACATAGTCTCATCAGTTCAAAATTTCTATTTCTTCCTGAATCAGCCTTGGTAATTGTAAATTCTCTAGAGATTTTCCATTTTATTGTGTTTTTTTTTTAAGTAGCAGGGATTTTCACATAGAACTCTTATTAAAATTATTTCAACAACATATATAATTATATTCTTTTCTAATCATTTATTTTAAATAGATACGTTTTGCTTTTTCTTTCTGATTAAAATTTCCCATAATTTTGTCTGTCTCAGAGGATTTACTGATTATTTTTGCTTTCATTTTTTACTACACAAATTTTATTAATTTTTGTTGTCTTTGTTATTTTATTCCTCCTGCTTTCCATAGGTTGATATCCTTTTTCTAGCTATTTGACATGAGTGATTATCTATTTTTTTCATAACTAAATCATTTTAGGTGATAAATCTATTTATAATTAAAATTTTCTATAAATTTTAGTAAAGGATTTTCATTGTCATCATTTGATAAATAGACTGTGATTACAACTGTGATGTTTTTGCTCTTACCTACTCATCCAGGGACAGTTTAGCATGCTTTCGTGGTTCACCTTCCCCTACACACACATTCACTCTTCATGTATGCACCACTTCTTGGTCTTTGTTAATATGATCTGAATTTTTAAAATATTTTTCAAGAATATTTCAAAAATAATTTTGACGTCTACCTTCACTTTTATACCAAAGTTTACTGCAAATGGTATTAAACCCTGTGTTCTACCAGCTAAAGGTTTAACATGAACAATAGTGGATTTACTTTTTAAAACACTACTCTACCCATCAAATTTTACAAATTAATAATTCATATAAAATTCTTATGTCATTTGTTATTCAGTGCTGTAAGCTAAACCATTAGATTTTATAGAGTTAAATTAATCTGTCCAGGAAACAAATTTAAAGTGATATCCTACAGAGATCCTCTCTGTAAATGACAGTGACTATGCCATTGGCATCACATTTACAAATACAAATTGACCACCTTTAATCTCCCTTTTATCAACTCAATGCCACTTTTGCATTGAAACTCAGCAAAAAATAAATAAATATACAAATCCATAAATAAACTTAGTTGAAGTCCCCCTTGTCCATAAAGCCATTCTTAATTTCCAGTTTTATTTAAATAACTTCCCCTCAGGATTTCCAAAAGCATCCTCTATGTGCATCTAACTATCCCAGTGTTGGTTTTATATGATCACTCTTTTACCAAACAGTTTGAGAACAGTGTTAAGCATGTTAGTTTGTAGATGATGAGTTTATATATCATTTTAGGTGATAAATCATTATAGGTTAGCTTATATATCAAGCAGGTTTAAATTAGTACAGCTGACACAAGGTTGACCCAATCAGTCATCTTGAATGGTTACCAATTCATCCTTCTGCTCTGATTGCCTCTTTAGCTTTGAGGGAGAATAGAAATGAAACCTCCTATCAAGTAAGACAGAGAGCTCCCTTTGGGAAAGTGATGTTCTCATGAAGCCAGAACTATGATGTTATGATGTTAGGGAGGGAAGCTGGATGCAAGGGAATGGCCAACCCCTCTACTAGCAGGTGAGTCACTCTTCACTAGAGGGACAATGGCCATAAGAAAATTGGGAGATTTCTGGGAACTTTGCAACTTGTTCCTGTCTGTTGCATTGATTTAACCACCCCCCCCCCATTCTCTTTTTAAAATTATTTCTCCCAGTGGCAATTTTCAGAAACATAAAACAACCTCTTGACAGTTTAGTCTTCCCTGACCAGTGCAGGCGAGTGATCCCCACATCTCTGAATTTCTTCCCTACATAGTCACACGGCGGCTCTAACACTAACTGATTTCCACTTGTTTTAGTCAACTTTTCCATCACTGTGAACAAAATACCTGACAAGAACAATTTTAGAAGAGAAGACATTAATTTGGTGCTCCCAGTTTCAGAGGTCTCCGTCCACAGATGTCCAAAGTCATTCCTCAGGGCCTGAGGTGAAGCAGGACATCATGGTTGAAGGGTGTGGCAGAGGAAAGTGGCTTGGGAGATGGCAATCAGGAAGCAAAGAGAGCGCCACTCACCAAGAATAAAATATAAAATTTAAAGACACAATCCCCCAACAATACACCTTCTCCAGCCATAACTTACCTGCCTAAAGTTACCACCCAGCTAATGCATGCATGAATATATATGGACATTTATGATTTTGTATTGGCATGTGTATAAAATTACACAATACACAAATACCCACTTCATACCTTTCCTCCTAAAACAAAATCAGAAGACAGACGTGGAGAATTTGTGTAGGGAAAGTGAGGTAATCCCAACTCAAAAACTTTCCAAAACACCTTCAACCTCACTTTCTTCCATTCTGCCCTAATATACAAAAACAATATTCTGAAAACTTTGACTTTGCTCTTTTAGAAAAGAGAAGCACAAACAGTTATTCTGGACTCTTTCTGTGCTTCCTTACATTAAATTTGGAACGTTTCTGATTCCCCATGAAAGTTTGAAACCCTTTTCTACCTGATTTATTCCAAAATCTTCATCAAGAGGTGAGCATATCCTCATTCTCTCTCTCTCTCTCTCTCTCTCTCTCTCTCTCTCTCTCTCTCTCTTCCTCTCTCTCATACACACACACACACACACACAGAGACACACATTCAATACTCACAGATCATTGTAAGCATGAAGCCATGCACACGTATACACGCACCCCCCACCCCCGCCCCACCACATGCACACATTCCTATCACTGGCTTGGAAGGACCTTCCCTGAGAGAGTGAGGAAGGAACTTGAGGGCTCTTGAAGCACAGTTGGTTTCTAATACCAGCTGCCATTGAGCACTGGTCCAGGCAGGCAGAGAGACCATGTGGCTGAATTTCAGGGTAATTAAGAATGTAAAAGGGAGCCCTGGGTGCCACTGGGCACTTAGCAGCATGTGCAAAATTCTCCCAGCAGATACTCAGGTGGGCATGAGGCCAACAATGTTCCCACCCCTGCCTCCTTTGGCAAGTGAGGCTCAACCTGCTCCGGGGAGCATAACTGTAAGGGCAGTGGTGCCCAGGAAGGCTCACATTAGGCAGCCAGCACATTTCCCTGCCCGTGCTCCAGTATCAGTTGCATGCTGTTCGCCTTTTAATCTGTCAACTCTCTTTAGTAGCCTATTGGGATAGACCCTCCCTACCTAGCCAGATTGTCTGCATAAATAGTTGTTAGGGAGATGTTACCAGCAGCAGTAGCCCCCTGATTTCTCCTTATCTGCACCACACCTGCTGCTGTGGCAGGCAGCTGTTATTCCAGGGAGGGCATTTCCTCCCTGACCATGTTTCCCTTCTATCATTCCCTTGCCTTAAATTCTGGCTGGGCTCCATTGTCACGTGACTCTTCTCCAGGGTCAGGTAACAGCCAAATTTACCTTCTTTTTAATGTCCCTGCTTCTCATGTTAAAAGAATAACACTCTCAATGAGAATTAATACATGTCTCAATGGTAGAATTTTAGGTCTGTTGATAACTGGATAGAAGAACGACTGTTAAAAGAGGATCCCCTTGAAGCTACTTGATTATTTATAGGGATGACTGTGATATTTTTGTATCTTCTTCCAGTACCACCTCCTTAGAATTGCCTTGATCCTCACTTTCCGCCTGAAAGATGTATTAATGGGTACAATGCTTGCTTCAACATCTGTGTTTAAACAGGTGAATAGCTGGCCAACATATTCCCCTCTTCTTGTTTTTCTTCGGAAAGAATATTCTAAGGGAACGGAAGAGAGTTGAGATACTGAGCTCAGCAAAAGAGAACTTCTGCTAGCAGACTCCTGTTTAGCTTCAGCCTCTCTACCCATGTCACACCTCAGCTGCGCCAAACTGTGCAATTCACTGGATGCCAGTCTCTGCCATGCCTTGATGGCCTTCTGCTTGTTACCTCTGTCACCCTGTGGTGCCTTGTCTAGTCTCTTTCTCATTTAGGTGTCCTCAATTCAGAGCACTCTGAGAACACATTTCTCATAGCACTGGCCTTTAAGAGCACAAGAAAGACAATCAACTAGCTGTGCAGCATTTTAAGAGGTCTCTTTGGGCAAAACTATCTCTTTGTCATTATGACATTGAGTATGAAAAAATTGTTTTATCAAAACAGGGAAGGTCTTGGGAAGTGGCAAGAAATGGGTGGGCTCACACTTAACCATGTTGTCTGATCTGTCAGTTAAGAACAGTGAAAGAAAACATGGTAGTGGTGTCTACAAGGTAATCTATTTCTCTCTCATATATAAGTCAGCCCAGACAGACAGCCCAGAGCTAATATGGTGGGAGGGATATAGACTAGCCACATCTCCAAGAAGTGTCTGGATGTGGATTCCCACATTTGGACTGCCGCATGTGGCAGTCACATGGCCACATCTATAAGGAAGCTAGGAAAAGTGTGATTATTCTGGGAGACCATATACTCAGCTAAAATCCTATTACAATGAAAAAAGAGGATGAAGAACATTGGAGGACAGACATCAGTGTTTACTACAATATTATTCTGATTTTTCACCTTACTAGCAAATTATGCCATGACATCCTACATTACAAACAAACATTTAAAAAAAAAAACACACACATATGTCCTCCTCCATCATTCTTATCCAACATCATACTGGAAATTCCAGCTAGAGCAATACAAAAAGAAAAAGAAATCAAAGATACATAAAACCCACATATATTTACCTACATCAGGCAGCAAGTATTTATTGAGAACATTAATTAGTTTTGAGAATTGCAGAAGTCTGAGAGTCCTTTTATATGTATAATCAAAGCTAATTTCCTGATGCAAACTGTGACCAAGAATCCATAGCTAAGCAAAATTAAATTTAACAAATAGGGTAAGTCCAGGTTTTTAAGGTGTATCTCTATCGAGGACCACAAACTGGTACATCAGCTTGCCTGGAGAACGCAGCCTCCCCATTTCCCTTGATACTCGTGCACCTCTGAAAGAGCTTCTCATCCGTCACTGATTCAGCTTCTCCTCTAAAGCTCCTTTTCTGCACCTATGACAATGACTGCCATCCATTAGGTTGTCCAAGTCAGCAGACTTCATCCTTGTGGACTTACCTTTAGTAAACTACCAAATTACATTGATTCTTCCTCCTCTCACCTATTTCCAACAAAACTGTCATTAAGCACTCTAAACAACCTTCATGTCTAACTTGACTATTGTTGCTGCTCAAGTCTTTTCTAGACACAATTTTATAATGAAAAAATAGAAATAGAATGTGATATCTGTTTTATTGGAAATAATATCAAAGGAAAAAATAGTGTAGCACAGAAGAGGGAAAAATTCTAATTTTGAACATAGCTTTGGAAAAATACCTTGAGGAAGAGTAAATATTTTCAGAAATATATCAGCTAGAAGTGGGCAGTAAGAAGAAGGAACTATATGAGCTAAAGTGCAGTATGTTCCAAAATAATTGTCTAGACTGAGCAATATACTGTATAGGCTGGGTATTTGTTTGCAAGGCCTAGAAGAGTTTTTTAGATGAAATAAATTTCACAAGTTGGGTGACTTAAACCATAGAAATTTAGTCTGAGAACCCCTGGGGTGATTTCTCCTGAGGCTTCCCTCCTCGGCTTATAGATGGCCACCTTTTTCCTTTGTTTTCACATGGTCTTTCCTTCCTCTGTATACATCTGTGTCTTAATCTCCTTTTTATAAAGATAACTGTTATATAATACATTGAGTTATACCAATGACCTCATTTTAACCTAATTACCTGTTTAAAAACCCTATTTCCAATACAGTCACATTCTTAAGTACCAGGACTTAGGATTCCAAAATTTCAAGAAATTAATTTGAGGGCTGGGGACAAAATTCAGCCTATAACAGGACTTTATGCATCAGGGTCCTGGATGAAGTAGTATAGAAAGTTGTAAAGAACTTGAAGGTTGCACTGAGGAGTCAAGACTTTTTCCTGAACTAATGGGCAACACAATAGGGTTTTAAGTAAGGGCATTCCTTGATCAAATGAATATCGAAGATAACTAACCATGAGAGGCTAGCCCAGACCAAGCAGCCCAGACCAAGGAGAGACTGAAGGCATTGGGTTAGTTAGGAGACTGTTGCAGAGAGGTAAGGGGAAGATGATCAAGTTTAGAGTGACAGTATTGTCAATGGAAAGTGGAAAGAGGTCGTAAGTTTGAGAAACATTTTGTGAATAAATTGAAGAAGGCATAGACGAGAAATCTAGAGACCGCAGGTTTCTGGCCAAGACGGATGTTGTCATGAACTAAAATCAAGAGTACATGACAAGTATGAGGTATCATAGAATATTTAGGTGGGGACATTCAGGAGACATGGACTCACAATGCAGGAGAGAGAGAAAAGCTGAAAATAAAACACACACATGAAGTGTGATAGGCCAAGGAAAGCCCTCATCCCCTGGAGTAACCATGGAGACAAGCAACGAGTTAAGAGACAGGTGAAAGAGAAGAAAAGTCAGAGGGAGGGGAGGACAAGCAGGACAGTGTCAGTTAAGTAAGACAGCCTCAAAAAGCCAGGACACAATTAACTAAGAAAAAAAAAAAGCAGAGTAAGAGAATCTAAAAGAACCATTGAAATCGGTTTTCAAAAGATAAGTTTAGTGGAGGAAAAAGAAATAGAAACCTGACTACAGTAGGTTTGAGAAGGAGGGGAATTATGATTCTGGGAAGACAGACTGCAGACCATTTCTAGAAGCTTGGCTTAAGGACAGGAAGGAGCTAGGAGGTGGTTGGAGGGGACGTGTGGGCTGGTATCCCAGTCTGGCTCTCATAGCTAGAGTAAGACATTGCTCTGCCCCCACTATGCATCAGAATGACAATCTATGAGAACCTCTAGCTACTTTGCCACACAGTTCTTCTTTATGTCCCCAAAGAGGACTGTTAAATGTTTCCATCTTAACCTCTATATACATTGATCTTGTTCGGAGCCTGCCCTCCCATATTACACCATGAGCCACTCAGGCACAGGAATCATATCTAATTCTTCTTTAAATTCCTTGCCATGTATACTGTATAAATATTCAGAGAAAAAAATAAAGGAGGAATAACATAGTTAATTTCTGCACCACCTGCTTTTTCATGAATTAGTCATTACATCAATGCTGTGAGGTAGGTATTATTATTATCTCCATTTTACAGATGAAGCAACTGAGACCCTGTTATAAGAAGTTACCTGCTTAAGGCCATATAGTCAGCAAACAGCTGACAGCATCTGAACTCATGCATTCCGAATCAAATGATCATGTTCTTAAAAAAGTCAACTATAGTGCTATGATAATTAATTTTATGTGCCAACTTGCCTGGGCCACAGGATACCCAGATATTTGATCAAGCATTCTAGGTGTGTCTATGAGAATGTTTCTGCATGAGAATAACACTTTAATTGGTAGAATGTGTCAGGGTCATGGCCTCCCTAATATGGGTAGGTCTCATCCAACCAGTTGGAGGACTGACTAAAACAAAATGCTAACTCTCCCGTGAATGACATATGACATAGAACTCCTCCTACCTGGCTGCTCTGTGCTAGGACATCAGTCTCTTCTGGCCTTCAGATTCTAATCGGATTGGCAGATTCTTGGATCTCAAGCCTATCAGATTTTGGAATGACACTTACCCCATCAAATTTTGGGGGTCTCAGGCTTTCAGACTCAAACTGGAACCACACCTTGGTCCTCCTGGGTCTCCAGTCTACCGACCGTTTGGGACTCATCAACTAGTTTAATTGCCTGAGCCAATTCCTTAAAATAAACCTCTTTCTACATATACATCCTGTTCTCCAGAGACTCCTGACTAATGCAAGTATTTTGAAAATTTGACCTATATGAGGGGGTAGACTGGAAATAGTTTGAAATATTTATCTTATGAAAGAAGTAGAGCAAAAGCCAACAAGAATTGGTGTTTGATCTGCTGGACTGCATTTCAGTTGCCGTATGTGGCACACAAAGAACATATGACCACCCCATCACTCCAGAGCATCCCGTTATGGTCAGCTGTCTGTTTTGTTGCTTTCCTAAATCAACCAGTCACAGACCATCACCTGAAATATTTTTCACTGTCAAGTTCCAGAGCATAAAATTAGTCTTTATGGCTTTGACTATTATGATTTTGAAGGCCAAGGAATGATCATGTAGCAAAGGCAGCAGAGCCTGGCCTAGAAGGGTTTTGTAGATGAGATAAATTTTTGCTGATGGCTTTCATTTGAGCACTGACAAGAAGGGATTGTCAGCGCCCGTAGATGTTTCTGTTGGCCTTGGAAGCCTAGAAAAAGGACGCTGGTCATGTGGTTTCTTTGTTCCCCTAGGGCTTCTTCCCAAGGATGGGGCAATGTGCCGAGGTTTGAACTCAAGGACAAGGCACACGAGTGGAGTCTCAGAACCATCTGACCATCATTGTTCCACTGGACCTCAGATCCTAAAATCTGGAAGATCTTCAGGATGGGATCAAGGTGTTTTCTGGTAAATCTCCAAATTAATGAGTCCTATTAATCACACAAGACGGAAATAAAGCGAAACTAGAAGCTTCTCCTTCAAATGGTACCTGTTTTTAGTAGAGAGACCTTCTGGGACAGATTCATAAAATTACACTGAGATCAATCACGGTTTGACATGTAATAGGGTCAGATCATTGCTTCAATTTTTCTCCTTTGAAAGTCATATTCCCTTTGGTGATGTGTCACTAATTATTGCTGTCCTTACCACCTGAGTCTAAGAGTTTCTGTATATGTATATGGTGGTTGCAGTGAGTTTAGTGAGAAATCTCAAGGTGAAGGTGTATTTTGGAGAATAGAAGTTGATAATGCAAAGATGAGCTGCTCCTAGTGATGTTTATGGATGTTTTAGAGATTTTTACCAAGTATCATGCCTAACATTTCAAATTTGTTACTTAAATGAATCTCCACAATCTCTTTGATGTTGCTACTATTATACTCCTCTACTTTTCAGATAAAGAAACTATAGGAAGGATAACTACTGTTATGGGTCAAATTATGTTCCCCTGAAGGATATGTATAGGACTCAAGCCCTAGTGCCTATGAATGTGACTTTATTTAGAAATAGGGTGGTTGCAGATATAATTGAGTTCAGATGAGGTCAGTTAGGTGGGTATAATTCAACATGACTCTTATTCTCATAAGGGGCAACCCTCATAACATAAAGGGGCATTTGAACATGAACAGGGGAAGATAATGTGGAGACACTCAGGAAGAAGACAACCATCTGACAATGGAGACAGAGTGGAATGGTGCTGCTACACATCAAGGAGTGCCAGAGACTTCAGGCACATACCAGCAGGTAGGAGACACAAGGAAAGACCCTCCACCCAATCCTCCAGAGGGAGCAGGAACCTGAAAACACCTTCTCATCAGACTTCCAACCTCCAGATCTTTGAGATAATGAATTTTCAGTGTTTTAAGCAATTCCAGTTTATGGTGCTTTATTAGAGCAACCCTAGAGAACTAATGTAACTGCCTTGCTCCAAATCACAGGATTAGTAGTCTCACAAATCAAGATTGGAATCCACACCTATCTGACGGTAAAATCCATAATCATAGCCAATGGACTAAAACAGCATTGTATAGAAGCCATAGATTCTACCTTCAGGGATTTTACAGCAAAGTTGCCTCTGCAGCCTGCTTCTGAGGAGGATGAGTTCTCTATGGGAGGAAGGAAGAGGAGAGAAATCCAGATGGAAAGAACAGGACATGCATGAAAGATAGGGAGATATATGCTTGCTGTGCTTCAGGAATAAATGCCTGCATTTCTTGGGACAGTCCTGGAAGTACCCTTGCATAAATAATTCTGTAGAAGAGGAGCATCTAAAATGGTAAGATGGTCACAGTCTATACCTGCATCATGGGACCTCTCATTTACTGTGGGAGCATTCTTGCCAATGAATCCTTCTGGAATAGTTAACCTCCTTACCCAGGGTGGGCTGGAAGATCCCATTAATCCACAAGATAAGGTACATTTTCCTTCCATGTCATTAAGCACCATCTCTTAATTGTCTTCTTACTCTCCATCAAAAAAGAGTACTAAGAAGTCCTTTTCCAGGAAAAAGCTTATTTCTTCTCTCATCTGCTCTATCCCTGCCCCTGCTTCTCCACTTAGTGATGGACTAGTGCAGACAGGTGACTGTGGAATGTCCCCTGTATATCAGCATGCATTCAAGTGTGTGCTCCAGAGGAGGAGCACAGGCCTGAGCACACTGGCAGGTGTGAAAAGCATGCTCAGAGCTTGAGTCACAGATGTAGCCTTGCCACGCTGCATGATCACAGCAGCCGGTCCTTTAATCTCACGTAGAGAGAGGAGGTCACGCGCTTGGTATTAGAGGACAGCACTGTCATGCCTCTAGATCCTAGCTTCTGCCTTATTTCCACCAATAAAAACTCTTCCCTTGAACACTATACATTTGGATCCAATTCACGTTCAGTTAATTTAACTAAGGCAGCAGAGGCTATGCAGGCAGTGGCCACTGGTCCTGAAATATCTTTACATGAATATGAGGGAGAGAGTGAAGTCCTCGGAGCCATTTACAGCCTCTCTCTTCCTTTGTTCCCTGCCTCACAGTGAAACAGGAAATGCTGTGGATTCTTTTTCTTCCTGCCTTTTTCTTTCAATCTGTTTCCAGTACATAGGTGACATGCACTTACTCATGCTTAAAGTCGCAGCTCATACTTCACCTCTAAACACTCACTGACCTTACCACCTTCCCTCCCATGCTGTGCTGGCAAAAATCAGGCGTGTCCCTTTCCTATGCTTCAATTGCACAGTGTCAGCACATCTACTGAGACTTGTCACATTGAACTGAAATTATTTACTTACCTGTCTCTATGGCTGCATAACTAAAACTTAGTGTCTGAAAGCAATAATCTTTATTAATACTGTTTTATCTCCAGGGCCTCCCCACAGCTGCTGTCAGGCTGGGGCTGGGGCTGGAATTATCACCAAGATGACCTCACTCACATGCCTGGCACCCAAGTTAGGAAAGCTCAAGCACCTGGCCCAGAGGGCATATCTCCTGATCCATATGGTCCCTCCTCAGGGTCTCCCCTTCATGGCAGCTTCAGGAGAGCTGCGTGTCTTACATGGTGACTCAAGGCTCCAAAGGCAAGTGTCCCAAGACATAGTGAAGTAGGCAGAAACTATTGCATTTTTTTTTTCACTTAGTTCAATCACACAGCACCATATTTGCCACAGACCCAGGTGCACCCAGAATCAACAGAGTGGGAATATGATCCTCTGTCAACCCCACGGAAGAGGGTCAACATCACACTGTAATAAAAGCATGCAGGATGGGGTATAGTCATGAAGCCATCTTTAGAAAATACAACCTGCCGCAGTTACAAAGCCAGTGTTTGGCAAGATGCCTGGCACTTAATGGTCTCTCTATGAACATAAATGGTGTAATGAATGAATGACCCTTATCTCTCTGCATAAGCCTTATTCTCTTATGTCCAACTATTACAAAGGCTTCTATTCTTGCTTTTTTTCCCTTTAGCTTTTCTTATATCCAATTTATCACTTACCCCATTTTCTGAAGATCCATTTTCTAAAACCTCTGCTTTTCTGATGTTTCATTTTCAAAAAACCTTCAACAGTCCTAACTGCTTACAGCAGAACGAAGGTGTTGTACCAGCTCTTGGGGCTGTGCATTTCCTGTGAATGTTCCACAAGTGAACCTGTCCACAGATGTGTCTCAACTCACCTACAGACCAAGAGAAGACTCATCTGGCACATGCATGTGCAGTTGCATTTCACATGGAAAGCTTCCTTTGTCAAAAGCGGTACTTGAGTGATGGATTAAAATCATTATGTTGACTGCTGCCCCCTCAACAGTAGAAAGAGGGAAAGGACACAAATCCCCAAGAGACTAGAAAGAGATACAACCTCACAAGCCAGTGGAGAGCAATGATGGAGTGAGATGATTTGCTAAACTGAAGCTGCTTCATGTCACGGAGCTTCATTCAGATTTAGGAATTGGAAACACCAAATACCTCAGAAATCTGGGGAGAAGATGGAGTTGAAAACTGAGAACACCTTAAAAGGCTTCATGAGGAAGAACAGTTACCCCCTCTGACCATGGAAAGGATGGACGTGTATTCTGGAGAGAAGGAAGAGAAGAACACTAGTTGTGGGTCAGTAGGCCAGCTGATGGTAAGGATGTGTCACCAAAACAGAGGGAATTAAATAAAATTCTCCACATGGAACAGTATAGATCTCAGTGCTCCTTTTTCTGTTAGGCTTATGAATGTTATCTAACTTAATGAAAGTTAGATAATCTTTTCTCCATATCTCCCTTCCCCACATCAGTCAAGAAATTGGTACATTCCTCTTTAGGGAGTAGAGAGACCAACTCAGCAGTCCTTGGAAAAAAGACTTAGCAATTTTGACTATTGGAGTTTCCCCCATGTTAACCTACCATGAATCACACTAGTGAACAAAGAGCTGCCCATAGGAATTTTTTTTTCTTTTGACTAGAAAGAGATAGTCAAAGATCACCTTATACTTGAAAAAGAAATAACCTACCTAAAAATTTAGAAACCAAAACAAATGTGTTAGAAAAAGGAACTCAGAGGAAACAGAAGTAATTCTAGGAGTAGTAAATTCTAGGACAGGCAGAAGGAGAAAGAAAACTATAATTAAGACCCTGAGAAGGATTTTAAAAGATGGCAGAGAAAATATGTTAATATGAGAATTGGAAAATAAAGCTGAGGATATATAGCAGGAAATATGACCAAAAGATAGAGATGGAAAATATAAAACCTAACAAAACCAGAGGCTTCGTGATCATCTAGTATCTGAACATAGGAGTTCCAGAAAGAGGAAGGAGAAGACAGAGGAGAGAAAGTTAGCAAAAAAATAATTCAAAAGAAATTTCCCAAACAGAAAAGACATGAGTCCCCTTATAGAAAGGAATTTCCAGAAGGATTTAGAGGAAGGCCAGAAACCCATTGTGTGGCAGATCTAGAAGATACGCAGTTCAGCTTAAAGCAGGGACCCAGAGGAGCGCAGAAGTCCTCCAGAAAAACATGGGACAGAACCCTAATGTGTTTGTACAAAAGCCCTGAGAGAATATTCAACCCTCAAGTGAAGTCCGGGGGCAAATTGGTAGTAGGTATATCACAAATGAATTTATAATAATGTAATTAATAATTCCAGGGAAAAGAAAATGGAATCTCGCTGTCTATTTATAGTTGAGCTATGGAGCTCAAGTATAAATGAAATGTAAATAATTCTAGCTGTATGAAATTTAGAAGTTGAACTTAGAAAAGTGAAAAGAAGAAAGGGAGGGAGAAGGGGGAAAGAGCATGTCAAGAAGAAAAAGGAAAACATTTTAAAGTGTGGCTTCCATAAAAGTTTTGGGAGTTCCTGCCCACAGGATGAGATCTGAATCCTGTTCTGCATGACATTTCAGTCTTTCACAAGAGCCTTATGTTAATTCACTATCGATCAATGATGTGGGTCACTTTCCCACTTCACAGCTGTGCTCTTCTCTCCTCTCCAAACTTGGAATTCCCTCTCTCACCTCTCTTCTCCAAGTTTATTCATCTCCTAAGTCATTTTTATCCTTACCACTTATATAAAGCCTTTCTTGTCCATCCCCCATACACAGATCTTTCCTTTTTCTAAATTCCCACAGCAATTACTATCTGTACCCAGTTAGCTAATTGGGCTCTTTGCACTTCGGCTTTCAAAGTATTATGGTTCCTGAACGGAGCTTACAAGTTCCTTGAGGACAGATTCTCCCACAGCGGTTCCTGCAGTGCTGCAGAGCTATCGACATGGTGGGAACATTAACATTTTTTGAACAAATTAGCTAATTAATAATTAAGTTACTCCACCTCATGTCTCTCTCATGCCAGGCTTTTGTTGTTTCTTCCACTGAGCAACAGGGGTTTGTTGTAACTTTCCATTGATCTCCTCTGCCTGTGGTTCCAGGCTATGACGACCCTGCCCCCATCTGTACTCAGAGCTAGGATCTCAGAAGATGAGGAAGAGTTGGATGCAGATGGAGTAGCCACAGTACAATGGCTTACTGGTGTCAATTTTATTTTGGAAGATTTATTCCTAACACAGTCATGGCGGGATTAGCAATGGCAGATAGGGTCTACAATCAAATCAATTCTTAACTCCACTTAATGGAAAGAAGAAGAAAGGCAATAGGACAAGCAAATTTTTAGAAGTGGTTTTGGAGTTTACCTCCCCAAAAAAATTTTTTTTAAAAAGTAGTTCTGGAGATGTCATAAAGAAATCACCCAAGGGGTTTTTTTGTTTGTTTGTTTTTTGGTTTTTTTTGTTTTTTTTTTGGGGGGGGGGTTTGAGAGAGAGAGAGAGAATTTTTTTAATATTTATTGTTTAGTTTTCGGCGGACACAACATCTTTATTTATATGTGGTTCTGAGGATCGAACCCAGCGCCGCGCGCATGTCAGGCGAGCGCACTACCGCTTGAGCCACCTCCCCAGCCCATCGCCCAAGTTTTTAAAGACCATTTGCTTAGTCTGTTGGGCACCCCATCTAAACACCTTGATCCAGAGACCCCCCATCCTCCATCACCTACTCTGCCTGTCAGATTCGGACCCCTAAAAACAAGGAAGGCAATAAAAATGACAAATCTTCCCTTAACAGAAAAGCAAGACTAACGTACCTTTTGCATGGCCGGAAGCTCTCATTTCTGGGTCGCAGTTTACTGAGTCCAGGAACTTTGGAGTTGGAAGAGACCTAGAGATCTTCTAGGCTAGTGTCTCTCTTCCTTGGCTGCTTCTGATGACAAATCCCCCTGGTTTTCCCAATACCATGGAGAGAAAAAAACTTCTCTCAATAAATCAATGATGGAGAAATTACATGGCATTGTGCCAGGGATTCTCAGTGACAGAGGGACAATTGAAGACAGCTGTCCTTGAATTCAATGGCTGGTTATGATTTACAATCACAAACCTCCCTCCACTCCACCAAAAGAACATGAAGAAGGCTTTAGACTATCTCCTTCATGTCAACAAGAGGCAGGATGAGCATCCCTAATCCAAAACGAAATCCCAAATGCTCCAAAATCTGAAACTTATTGGCACTGGCATGACATTACAAGCAGAAAGTTCCACACTATGAAACTTTGTTTCATGCACAAAAGTATTTAAAATATTATACATAATTATCTTCAGGCTACCTGCATAAGATGTATATAAAACAAATAAATTTCATGTTTAGACATGGTTTCTATCTCCAAGGTATTTCATTATGTACATGAAAATAATCCAAAATCCAAAAAATTCTGACATCTAAAACACTATTAGTCCCAAGCTTTTTGGATAATGGATACTCAGCCTATATTTTAAACATAACTTTAATAAGTTCAAAGATTCCTGAATTTCATCATGGATCCCATACTAAGAATCCATACTTGTATATCATTTTTAAGGAGCAAGCAAACTTTACAGATCTATGGATTAAAACAATAAATTATTCTAACCTTGGAGGAAAAAACTCAAACCTAAAAGAAGAGTTTTATCTTAAAATTGCAGCATCACACATTGTTCTTAACACCCACCAGGACCAAATGTGTCTCAGGGATACTGAGGAGGTTGAAAACACTGAAAAGAAGTGGGGCAGCTTGCAAGCAATTTTTGTTGGGCTGAATATTTCCTCGAAACGTCATGTGTAGAAACACCACACTCTTTGCCAGCATGTTGGCAAAGTGCAGGATTCTGAAAGTTAATGATTTTATGTGTCCAGACCTCACACAGGTTGCACCTTTAAAAAATTTTATTTCTCTTTTGTTTGGAGGATTTCCCAATAACTTTTAATTAAGTGTATTCTCTATTGGCAGCAATGAGACAATAAAGGGAAAGGGCTTGGACATTCTTGTTCACAAAGCCAATCCTATGTATTTGTTGTTGATTGATAGGTATAGTGCTGAAGTTGTAGTTGCAAAGTAAAACCCACAGTTAACTGATGCCTATGAACACAAGCTTGGAAAGAGGGCTCCTCGGCATAGAGGTGGTATATTCCATGGTCTGTTTATAGTCTTGAAGGTTTCTAAGGCATTGGGCTCTTGCTCTTGGGAACTGATGCTTCCCAAAGAACTCCACAGACAAGAAGTCAGTCTGCACAAATGAAACTATGTTGATAGAGAACTGAACCAGATGTTTGGGGAAGATGAGAAGTGTGGGCAAGATGAGAAGCATAGGGCATACATGTGTGACTTCTTACAAGCATTGAAGAGTTTTCTGTTTTGCAAGGTGAGATGTGACAAGAAACAGATCTGGCATCTCAATATCAGCTCCTTGGTCCTAAAGGAACTAATTCATTTTTCTGCCTCCATGCAACACAACATTAACATACATTCTTTCTTTTTTTTCTTCTTCTTTTTGCAGTATTTCCAAAGAAGGGTATTCCAGCCTTTCTTAACCTTGCATTCCAGACTCTCACAGTGCCTACACTCAGGAAATACTTCCTCAGGTTTAACTAAATCCCTCTCCCTGCAATTTGAGACCATTGCTATCCTCCAAGGACTAGCAGAACAGCTGCCTGGCACCCGGCCAATCACACCATTCCACGTTCCCATTGTTCAGCTAGGGAAAGAGCTCTGGGCTCTTGTGGACTGGCTTCCCACCATCCAGCAGGAGCCCCACCCTCCTCTAGGGGTTGCTTTGCTGTGACATCAGGTACTTATGTGGGGTGCTATTCTCCCAGGACTCTAAAATCATCATGAGTGACTTATCACCCTCTGAAAACAGAATTATCTGTGAGAGGCTTTGAAAGATGGTGTAAGAGAAGGGTCTACACCTTTATAGTGCTTTACCTAACCTGTGTGTATGTACACAAGTTCCACTACAGGTATTAAAGGAAAGGAAAGATAAGGAAAGGGATCCTGCAAGATTGATTCTACCCAAAATTACATAGATAAAAGGAGGGAAGCCATGAGATAACCCTCAAATTATGATATTCAGGTTCAGTTCTCTTTTCATGACAACAGAGTTGCTGGCTGAGGAGCAAATCAAATCCTAGACCAGTAACCATACATGTCCTATCTTTGCGATTCTTTGTGTAAGAAACAAGAGGCAGACACTCAGGAAATAAGCATAAAGGCTGATTGGAAGCTACCAGCAAATGTAAAGTCTTCAAAATCACAAGAACTGTGGAATAGGTTGGAGCAGTTGAATGGGAGGACAGTACAGGTGGCACTGCAGGATGGCCAAGACAGGTATCAGAGGCAGAAAGACCTGACTTCCAGCCCTGGCTCTTACACATGCTGTGTGACACTGGACAAGTTCATGTACCTGTGAGCTTTGGTTTCGTTATGTATGAAATGAGAAGAATAATACTTTTTTCACAGGTTATTTTGAAAAGCAAATGAGATCATTAATATTAAATGCTTAGAACAGGGCCTGATAGATAGGAAGAGTTAAATAAACGTTTAAATAGTAATTATTCATATTATGAAATGAATAGAGCAATGAAACTGAATGGAGTTAAATCGGGAAAGGTTTTAAGGATGAAGCAAAATTTCAACATGAATATGAAAGCAAAATGGGGGTATAGGAAAAAAAGTCAAAACGGGGTGCTGTTTCTTTGCCCTCTTCCTTCCATATTAATTAAGGCCCTGTTGGTCTTTGTATGTAAGTATTCACACTGTCCCCAAGGATTTCAGATTTTTAAACTCATTATGGAATAGTAAAATAGCAGTATGTCTTAGGAGAGGCTGAGGATAGATGGCTTCCAGGATACGCAGGGAGATGTGTTATAGCAAATTCTATCCTAGAATGAAGAATCACTTCTGCATAACTCCATTAAAAATTGAGTGTGCCATAATGTTGAGCTATTCTTAGTGTGGATAACTTCTTGAAAGGTTAAATCTAATGACTTGGCTTGCTTGCCATAGATCTGCTGCTTCTGATATAGATGGGAGAGTTGACCTCTCCTTACACTCCGCAAATTATTGGAAATAAAGATATTGCAATTCTTGGAAGAATCTTATTGATTGATTAAGTAAAACATCTGCCAAATGGAAATATAATTTGAAAGGTATACATTTAATGGAATTAATAAGCGAACTGATAAGGCAAAATGTTAAAAGTAACCAAAAAGACTCTAATTGATTAGAGACATAAACAGGCCCCAAAGAGAAAGGAGCCCAAGAGGAAAATTGCTGGATGCTCTTAGGGATTGTGGAAACACTGTCTTTGACATTTGTCCAATCCAGTATGGATCTGTGAAGCACAAACCACAATGCCACAACTATTTCCAAAGGCATGTAAATCAGGATGCACTACTTGTTGGTATAGGACAAGCTGTTTAATGTGCCCAGCCTAAAGGACTGAGGAAAGCCATCCTGAGCTCTGGTGCTGCCCATTCACAATGTGGGTTTCTGGGGCTGGATAAGGGAAGCCAACAAGTTGCACAGGCTGTCCTACCCTGAAAGTTGATGCTGTTTGGACAGCTGGTAACACGGAAGGGAAGCCTTGGTCTGGGAAACCCAATCCATAACTTGCTTCAGAAGAATGCTCCTCAAAAACAGATGCTTACATTAGTGAGTGAAGGGCCAAATAGAGAGGGAGAGAGAGAATCACATTTATTTAAAATCCACTGGATGCTAGGCACTTTATACACATCATTTTATTTAATCCTCAAGGCAATTTATAAGATAAAATTTACCAAACTCATTTTACAAAGGTCTGGTGGCAGAGCTGGGATTCGAATCCAGGTCTTGCAGACTTCAAAGTCTATAAATCTATGGGCTTTCCATGAGCAAGTTTACTTTGGGGAATAGGATGCAGACAGATTTCACCTAGACAATGGGGCATGCGTATAAGACTGCATGAGCTGAGCATAGGCTACAAAGCTGAATCCAGATTATGGAAACCTGAGTATCAGGTTAAGAGATTTAAAGTTTGTTTTCAAGGCAATCAGATGTCAAAGAAAGTTTTAGGACAGGGCTGGTGTGAGAAATTGTTATGGTTTAGATGTGGTGTCTCCCCAAAACTCACCTGCGAGACAATGCAAGAAGGTTTGGAGGAGAAATCATTGGGTTACAGCCTAGGCCTAATCAGTGAGTTAATCTGGGATGGGATTAACTAAAGAGGTAGGGTATGGCTGGAGGAGGTGGGAATTGGGGCATAGCCTTGGTGTATATATTTGTATCTGGAGAGTTGAGTCTCTCTCTCTCTCTCTCTCTCTGCTTCTTGACCACCATGTGAGCTGCTTCCCTCTGCCACACACTCTGCCATGATGTTCTGCCTCCCCTGGAGCCCCGAGGAATGGAGCCAGCCTTCTCTGGACTAAGACCTCTGAAACAGTGAGCCCTCAAATAAACTTTTCCTCCCCTACAGTTGTGCTGGTCAGATCCTTTAGTTACAGCAGCGAAAAAGCTGACTAAAACAGGGATAATCAGAATTTTCTTTCCTACATTTATAACAGAATCCAGTGTGGATGGGAGTAAAGAGAGACCAAATGAGAAAACAAATAAAAAGGAGGGAAAAAAATATTCCTAGCCACTGGCAAGTTAATAATAAAGGTCTGAACCAGATGGTAATTAAAAGGTCTTAATGGAATAAAAGGTGTGGCCGATTGCATTTTATCCAAATCACCATAACAACATCTCCCATCCCACCTCCTTTTCCGGAAACCTGTCATTCCCCATCACAGTATAGTCTATGCTCCCCTTCCTGCACAGGGCAGGCCTTTGTGACTTCTTCAACTAACAAGGTGTGACAGAGGGATGCTCTGAGGCTCTCAAGGCAGGGTCACTAAAAAACGATACAGGTTCCACCCCGTTCACTCTATCTCAAGACGCTACCCTTGGGAGCCATGGGAAAGACCAGCAGGCTACAGAGAAGCCTCCGTGGGAAAAAAAAAAACAGGCTCCTGGCCATCAACCCTGGCCGAGCTCCCTGATGACACAGAGCACTGCTCACTCGCTGCTCCAGAGTCAATCTCAGATCCTTGAGACCTTCCTCCAGCTGCCCCAGGCAATACCACTGCGACAGAGTCGAGCCTGGCAGGCCAAGCCATGCCCAAATTTAAAATTTGTGAGAAAATGTGTTACTTACGTTACTAAGTTTGGGGGTGGTTTTTTAACACAGTGTCTATAACAAGAACCAAAAGGGCCCGATGGGGAGAAAATCGTACATCAACCAACTCACATGCTGACGAATCCTGCCAATAGTTACAAAGGTGGATTCTATTTACTTGAAACTGTGTCTCCATTATTCTAAGATGTGGAAATTTTAGACCTGGGAAACAACTGGGCATTCACTTATAAACAAATCATCAAGTGCCTGTTGCTGCATTCCTCTAGTGTCCACTCTAATGGGGAAGGGTGGGGAGGCAGGGGCTCCTCCCTAAGCACCCAGGATCCAACACTGGAAAACCCACATTGAGCATGTACTGTGTTTTAGGCAAGATGTTCGGCGTTTCACAATCCTTTTCTCTCCGCATTATCAGAAAACTCTATGCAGAGTTCTACTCCCATTTTGCAGGATCAGAAAAACACCTAGAAAAGTAATTTAAAAAATCAAATCGATGAGTGCTAGGGACAAGATTCAAACTCAAGTCTAATTCCAGTGCTACTACATCCACCTCCGTGTTTGCCAAAACTGGTTTCTCTTTGATTTTGACACATATGCACTATTTTTTTTTTTTTTTTCAGTGCTGGGGATTGATCCCAGGGCCTCACACATGCTAGGAAAAAAAGCTACCCACCGAATTACATCCCAGACCTACTATTAACATTTTTGTGTGTTTTGTTTGGAGTGGATTTTCTCCACTTCGGCAGCAATATATTTACCTTTCTTGGCTGCTATTTAATTAAAAAAAAAAAGTTTGCTTTCCTGAAGCATACACAACCCAATGATGTTGGAAGCAGATGGTCCACAGTATGCTGTGAGACATGGAAATAAAAATTAAGAGAAAATTTTGTCACAGTTATGGAGGGCTATGGTGCTACACATAAGTACATAGAATGTATAATGTGTCATTAGTAAAAGTGGCTTTTTCTTCTTAATAAGTTGGCTATCGCCCTTACTGAAAGGGTTCTTGCAATGAAAGCTAAGACATTTTACCCCGGTGTATGAATGTCTTATAAGTTGAAGTGCAGAACACAAGAGTTAATTGTGCAAAACATATGGATGTCTACCCTGATAAGTCCCTTCAGAATTCTGTCAGGGGCTTGTGATTATTTGAATGGGAAAAGTTCCTTCTCTGATTTTTTAGCTTGAAAAGTCATGTGGCGGGCAGGAGGTACCAGTCTCCCCCTCTGATTGTCACAGAGTTCAGTGACAGGGGGACGAGGGCATCCGGGCTCCTCCATTTTGTCCTGGCACAGCCTCTGCACACTGAGACCTTGCTCTAGTTATTAACCCCTAGTCTTTACTCACTGGTTCCTAGGGGACAACAAAACTGTGCCAGCCCTACTGATTGTAAGTCATTACTTTAGAAAAAGTCATCAGTTCTTGTGCAAATCCAAAGGCCCTTTTAATAAACAGCCCTTTTCCCCTCAATAGTAATGCATTTCTTTCCTCAGCATGTCATTTTCAAAACCTTTGACATTTCACTACACCTCATCATTGCCTTCATCATGGATCATGCCAATTTGTCAGTTTTAATCTGTCTAAAAACTTGCATCTGCCAGCATAAACCTTTTTGTTTCTTATATGTTGATACAAAGATTTCACACATTGATTTTTGTGTAGCTCTGATTTCATGCAAGCTAAGCAAACAGTGACAGGTTGGTACTTGGGGTAATGAATGCTCCATCAGATTAATACAAATCAATGGCATTGGCAAGTTTTGGATGAGGCACAGGGGGTGGGGTCTGGACAGCACATGCTGCCAGAACAAGACAGATGGTCAGAAGCTGACTCTCTTACCTCTTTATCTTGATGGGCTCATTAGCAGATTTCTCTCCTTTGGGTCTCATTTGAGTTTCTTGGTTTTAAATGGCACCCCATAGATTGCCTACTCTCCTGGAAAACTACTGACAAAGCCTTCTCATGATCTGGCACAGAGATTATTCTCGTGCTGGAGATCTATTTAACAGTCTGAAGAACTAGAACATAGGTAAAATGGTGCTGGGTCTACTATTTACCCAGGAGGATCCTTGGAGTCAAAAGAGTTAATACTTCCCTGTTAAGAACCTGCTTTTCTAAATACAACGATTTGTTGAAGGTCAAGTTCTGTAGGCACATTATTTTATTCATTCTGCATAAAAGCTCTAAGAGGTAGTTTTCATGATTGTTGTTGCACCTATTATTGTTATTTCGTAGATGAGGAACTGAGGATTCATTCATCTGCAAGAGGGTGCAGTTGGTAAGTGGAGAAGGCAGAATCATCTCCGGAACTGAGGATTCATTCATCTGCAAGAGGGTGCAGTTGGTAAGTGGAGAAGGCAGAATCATCTCCGGATCTGTTGGGCTATGGAGCCCTGTGGTAGGTCACTGGGTGGCCCTACATTGCCACTCATCTCAGTTGACATTGTCACTTGTCTCATAGGCAAAGGCAGATGGTTAATCCTTTTGAATGTTTTCTGGGTGCTGAATTAGCTCCTTAAACAGCCTTCCTTCCTTCTTGTAGACCTCAGGGAACTTCAGCCATCTCTTCCCTCTTATTTTTGAAGCATGTGTCTATCTCCTTGGCTTCCCTCTCTCCTACCTTTGTTCCAAATGAGCATCAGCACAGGAAAAAGACAGTAGAACAAAAGTTTTCAGAGACCCTGTGGGATAGAAAATTCATTGATCTAGCAAGTAGAGATCCTGACCTCCTATTTTAATATTTTTTCATTATTGTTTTTAGTGATTTCCTTTCCATGTGGTGTTTCAACCTCTCTCTAAATTAACCTGACTGCTTCCACTGTTGTTGGAAGATTCAGCTTGAAAGAGTTGCTAAGTGAGATTGCAAGGCCTGACCCACACCTGTTTCACAATCTTCACTCCAAGTCCAAGTTACTTTTGCATGTCTGCATCCCTTTGTTCCTGGGCAGCTTCTCTGATTGAAAATATTTCCACACAGCTTTAAACTGGACCTTTGCAGATGCCTTTCCATGCTCACAGTGATCTCCTAAACCCAACTGTGCCTCTCCCTGTGTCCTGCAGATGTGCCAGTAGAATGTGGACCAGCCAGACCCAGCACTGTGCCTACCTTCACCAGCACCACGCTGTATGGTCTAAGAAGACTCCTTTACAACATGCACAGCTGCTGCTCTGCCACACCATTTCACAGCTATGCTTCTCTACCCAGGATTCTTTGATGCTAATTTCCTTGTTTTCCAAACTCCATGGTTTCTTCTGTTTTTCTACCACTGCTCAAGGTGTCAATCCCATTGCTCAGCCTTGCCTTCTATTTTTCAGACTTTACATTAACTGTGCTCCAGGCTTGTGGTTTTAATTCCCATCGCAGTAATGATTCACAAGTCTCCACACTGAGGCACACTCTCTGCTTTCCTCTTAATTCCAAATAGCATCCAATGGGAAATTTTCAGGCAAAGATTCTACCACTATCTGTATCATGCCATGCCTTATCATCCTATTACTGTCCTTTCTATTCTTCCAAGATCATTGATGTCAGCTTGAAAATGTTTCTCTCCTAAAAGTCATTCCTTTATCCATTTATTCACTCAGTTATTCATTAACTTATTCAATAAACATTTACCAAGTGCCTATTCTGAGTCAAGTTCTAGGGGAGGCATTGAGGATACAAAAGCAAATAACATCCTGAATCTAATATTGAAGATCCTCCACCCATCAATATAATCCCATATGCAACCTTTTCTCTCATGGTTTCCAACACCTTTAAGTGCTTTAGCCAAACTGGTCTCCTATCCCTTACCCTAACACATTCTTTCTTATCTCCAGGTCTTTGTTCTTGCTCTTCCTGCTGGAATAACTTCCATCAATCTTTCTGTCATCTAAAATCAACATTACGGGCTGGGGATGTGGCTCAAGCAGTAGCGCGCTTGCCTGGCATGCGTGCAGCCCAGGTTCAATCCTCAGCACCACATACAAACAAAGATGTTGTGTCCGCCGAAAACTGAAAAATAAATATTAAAATTCTCTCTCTCTCTCTCTCTCTCTCTCTCTCTCTCTCTCTCAAAAAAAATTTAAAAAATAAAAATAAAATAAAATCAACATTGCTTGCAAATCCCATGTATTTTGAAAGTATTGACATTGTGCTTTTGCTGTTCTCTCAATTCCTGTAGAATTTTGTGATTCCATGGTTTCTCCTCCCCAATGTGATCATAGGAAGTAGGAAGGTGTGGCAAAGAATGTTTTGGTGGCAGAAAGTCTTAGAATCTGTAGGTGAAGTTGTCATATTTTCTGAGCAAGGGCAAGATTAGTTAATTTCTTTATTCACCCATTTTTTTTCCATTCATTTTTGATTTTGGCAAAAGACATAGGTTCTCAGAGGGCATAAGGCCAGCAATAGGGTGGCTGTCCATGATGCTGGTACCATAGGCCCTGCTGCTCCACAGTCTGGTGGCACTTGCTGACAAGGATCAAACCAGGTTGAAGGAGGAGTTGACTGGAATATCAAACACCTGCTCAGAGTAACAGAACTGCACTGTGAAAGACTCACTCTGATCTCCACCCAACGTCATGATGGACCTCTCCCAACAGGGTGACAATAACCCCAGGACACGATATGTACACACAGTAGGCTTTGAGATTTTAAGGAGAAGGAACATGTCAACCAGAAACATATTTTCTTCAAATCTCCTCAGTGCACAATCACAAGAAAGTCCTGAGAGTTTTCTGTGTTAAAACTTCAGCATCTGCATAAAACAATATCCATGACAAGAACTACTTAGATCCTTCCATCTATTCTCTCCTTCTTCTTATTCAATGTTCATACCATGTCTGGGACTCCTGAGACAGGCCCTCAAAAGAAAGCCCAGATCTGAGCTTGATCTAGGCATACAGATCTCAGAGGAGACTAGTGGTCCTCCCCAGACTTCCAACTCTAACTTCTGAATCTTCTTTCTCTTCTACCCTGATCCTTACCCCAAACCCTAGAATAGGAATGATGTTAACAGTCTTTGTTTAACTCTCTGAATGGCCAGTGCCCAAGCCAACCACACTGAACTCCTACCTCACAGAAAACTACATCGGGGAGTACAGCACCAACTTTGGTCCAACGTGAGATATTTGCAAAATTGAGTGCTAGGGAAGGAAATAGGGAGGCAGAAAAGAAATACAACTATTCACCCAGCTTTGAAAAATCCATTCATAGCCATTTAGAAAATGAATGACTGCAGAAGTCTCAACCCATTGTTTTTTATTTGAGGCATAGTGAGTGCCAACTATATGCATTTCACTCTGCTAGGTCCTTGGGATACAATGGAAAGTAATAACTGGAGAAAAATACAACAAAATCCCATTTTACAGCTATATGTACTGCTCCCTCCATGTGGCTTGGGCTGAGTATGGAAGGAGAAGGCGAGTTTGACGGTTGCCATTCTCCTCTCTTGACATTCCTACTTGAGTTTCAGAGCTCTATCTGAGTCATAACTACAGTTCGATGTTTCCATTAAGCTTCCTAAATTACCAAGAAGTAGTGGTAGATGATCCATTGTGGAGGTGTATCATAGTTTAGAGCTAAGTAAAGCAAACTTAAGAAATGACTGACTCCTGCTGCCAAATCTATAAGCAGGACATCAACAAGTAACCATTTCTTTGAGACCTCTAAATGATTCGAATCTGTAAATCTGCAGGGAACTTGCTGAAGAATGATTATCTACCCATCTGCCCATCACAGACAAAGCAATGGTATCACCTTTTAAACAAAAAGGTAGACTACTAGAAAAACTGTATGAATAGCTTTTCTCTACCTTTCAGTTTACTATGTCCTAAGGGTTACAATTGGAGTAGTCATACCCTTCCAACACTCTAATGCTCTACAGAAGAGAAAAATGTGATGACCTTGGGACAGAGGAAGCCCCAACCAACATCCTAATGTGCAACCTGACATCCTTCTGCTCTTCACAGTCTTATCCCCCCACCATTCTGCAAGCACCTTGAAATCAGGGATCGTGTCTTTGCTTCCACTTATAGGAGTTTGTAGGACAGTGATGCTCATGATAAATAATTACTAACAGTGCTCACCAATATTCCTCTGTCACCAAAATCATTCCACTATTTGTTAACATTGTACAATTATCCACCAATCAGGATAAAAAAAGAATAATTGGCTTTCAATTGGCTAAATAGAATTGTTAATATAGTGAATAATTATTCACTAGTAAATGAGTCAGCCTATTTCACTTAAGTGAAGGTCATAGATGCAACATCTTATAACCATTATTTTAAAATGTTGATATAAACAATTAAGTCCTTTGGGTATAGACCGAGGAGAGGGAAATCTGGGTCAAATGGTGGTTCCATTCCCAATTTTCCAAAGAATCTCCATACTGCTTTCCATATTGGCTGCACCAATTTTCAGTCCCACCAGCAATGATGAGTGTACCTTTTCCCCCACATCCTCGCCAACACTTATTGTTGTTTGTCTTCATAATAGCTGCCGTTCTAACTGGAGTGAGATGAAATATTAGAGTGGTTACAGGGACACAGCCACATCAATTTTTATAGCAGCAGAATTCACAATAGCTAAACTGTGGAACCAACATAGATGCCCTTCAATAGGTGAATGGACAAAAAAATAAAAATGTGGCATATATACACAATGGAATATTACTCAGCAATAAAAGAGAATAAAACCATGGCATTTTCAGGTAAATGGATGGAGTTAGAGAAGATAATGCTAAGTGAAATTAGCCAATCCCAAAATACCAAATGCTGAATGTTTTATCTGATATAAGGAGGCTGATTCATAGTGGGATAGGGAGGGGGAGATGGGAGGAATAGATGAACTCTAGATAGGGCAGAGGAGTTGGAGGAAAAAGGAGGGGGCATGGGGTTATTAATGATGGTGGAATGTGATGATCATTATTATCCAAAGTACAGGTATGAAGACATGAATTGGTGTGAATATTCTGTGTATACAACCAGAGATATAAGAAATTTTGCTCTATCCATATAAAAATAAGAATTATAATGCATTCTACTGTCATACAAAGATTAAAAAAAAGAAATATTTTAAAAACCCAATAAAGTCAAGCAAAGGCCATGAATTCAACACCAGTGAAGAGCATGTTAATCCATAGGCACCCAATCCATCCAACATGGCGCCAACTGCCAAAGGGACAATGAATGTAGCACTGCCCTGTCCTCCAGGAGCTTTGAATCAGATTGAGGACAGCAGACATTCCCGGCAATTAGGAAACAATGAAGGTGCTGTAGATTCAGAACAAAAATATATGGAAGAAACCAGCCTTTTAAGGTAGAAGAATGTGACTTAAAATGAGAGATTTTTATTTGGTTACATTAATGTGTAATAAAACAAATATATTTATTAAATTAGGGGAAATGTATAATCAAAAATTAAACATAGACATTATAAATTATTCAATTACTCATAAATAAGGACTATGATCATTTTGGTACGTGTTCCATCAGAATAACTCTTGTACAAAAATAGAGATCTTAAATAAAATAAAATTACATTATAATATTGTTTTTAATTTATTACTTGTACTCAACAACATATTTCAAACAAAACTGAAAATATGCTCACAAAATTGTAAGTGACACAACGCTAGGGAGGAAAGCCGGTGATGAGAGTCACAATCTGGAACAATCTAGAAAGATCTTGGCAAAATAGTACAAAAGTAACACAAACAAGTTTAAATAGAGAAATCATTTGACTTTCTAAATGCAAGAAGAATCTAGACTGTATCAACAGAAGCATGATGTGCAACAATAGGGAGGGGAAAGTCTCTTAGGCTGTGCTGACCTGGATCATCCTGAGCTGTATGCTCAATTTTATGACCAGTGTGGGCCAAGAGGAAAATAAGCAAGATGGAAACTATGCCATGTGAGACATCATTGTAAGAACTAGAGGTGCTTAGCTGGAAAAGGGGAGACTTTGAGACTCTGAGAGTGTATTTGTGTGTGCAGGCATTCTTAGCATACGTACACACAAAGAGCTATCCTGTGAAAGGATTTGATGTGTACTGTGTAACCTCAGAGGGCGAAAACAGTTGCACAATTTTGAGATAATCCTCATGTCACCCGAGGAGCAATAATTATATAAACATCTAAGCTGTCCAACAATGGAACAGATTGCCTTTGTGGTAAGGAGTTCCCCGTTCTCTGAAAATTTAAGCGCAGGTAGCATAAGGCATATCATAGAGGGATCCCGGCCACCAAATGTGGAGAGTCCTGTGGTCCCTTCCAATTCTAAAGATGATGAGATACAGTGAAGGGAACATCATCAAACAAAATAAATAAGATTAGTTCTTGATTTGTGGGTTTGTGCCCATGCATATATATATGAGTTTATGGGTGTATAAAATTATCTATATCTAAAAATATTCATATCTTGGAAATAGATCTTGAGCTTACAAATATATCTTGAGCTTAAATTAAAAAAATAATTGCCTACTTATTTCTACAAGATGTAAAGGAGAAAGACAGACTGGGTTTGAATTCCAGGTGCATTTCATAATCACAGTATGACCTTGGGAATAAGGTTAAACCCACTGAGTCTTAGTATCCTTGTTTCCAAAATAAAGAAACAACACACAGTCAAAGGAGCATTTTAAAGATTAAATGACTTACTGCTGTCATCCTGTCTAGCACATATTAAGTTCTGAATACATAGAACATTATTATTATCATCATCATCATCATCATCATTACTGTTATTATTAGTGGTCTCTCCCATCCCTCCCAGTACCCACTCCGTTTCTCTTCTTTCTCCCCAAGTATCTCTGCTCATTCTCACACTCTGACTTTCAAGGTGCTCCCAGCTTATCTCTGTGTCAAAGCACATCTGTCTCATCTCTCCTTTGATGCTGTAAGTGGTGTTTAAGGAAGACGAGACGCGGGGTGTGCAGGATATAGAATGTAAACAGGAAGGTGCAAGGGAGAAAAGGGAACGGGAGAGCACAGGAGAACCAGAACAGGCTTTCCCACCTCCAGCCCCTTAACCTGTATAAAGAGGAACAAACACAGGCAGGAAGACCCATGAAGGATTGACATTGTCAAAAGAATAAGAGTGGAAATCTTCGATCAAAGCAGGATCTCACACTGGAAAGGGTCAAAAGGAAGTGAGAAGCAAAAGAGAAGCCACCAGGACCAGTGCAAGAACAATGAAAAAGATAGATGGTCTTAAAAAGGATAACAGATGCGTCTTCGGTAACTTTGATTTTCTGGGTTTTGGTGAGCTTTGCCTAAGCTTCAACTAAATGGAAATATAAATAGCTGAGAAAGAAGCCAGTGGATGGGAACTGACATAATGGACTCTATTGACTCTCTGAGAGATATAAGGGACCTTCTTAAAAGCATAATATTTTACATGAGCATTTGTCAGGCTTCCTCTGGGTGAATGATCTCCTCTGGGGGAGGTAAGTGGATTGGCTAATCTCAGTGTTTTGTTTAAAGTGCACCCTGTATTGTGCTAGAAATCAGATAGCTTGACTGAGCAGATGGGAGGGGGGAGAACACAAGGGCCCACACCTCGTTTCCTTTTTCCTGAGGGGCTCTCATTAGCTGACTGCCCAACCCAAGGCCAACGCCCACTTTTCTCTGCACTCCATGTGCCTCTAACTCATCACCTCTCCATCAGGGCTGCTATTTGAAGGAAACAAGCCATTCTTGGTCTTCCTACTCTCACAGGGTGGAACTAATCCACAGGCCCTGCAGATATTTCCCCAGTGGACACCACCACCTGTTAAAATCACTCATCTTACCCTGTTGATACTCAGTGGTAAACTCTCAGCTCCATGAACTTGCCTCTTCCACCTCTGCACTCAGTGCCGGGAGCTTCCCTTACTGTCCCAGTCCTTTGGTTCTCATTCTTTTCTTCACCACAGTTCTGCAGTTGACTTGGAGCTTCTTAAAAGACCCAGATACAAAGGCTGAATGAAACTCAGAATTTCCAGGAGTAGGCTCTGAGGATCCGTACTTCCACAAGTTCCTGGCTCATTCTGATGCACAACATAATTTGGGAACTAACCGACTCTGAATGATTTGTTTAGAACTATAAATAGACACGCTTCGAATGCTAATTTTTCACAAGTTGAAGCTAGTCTTCAAAAGTAAGCCATGATCTTCTTCTAGATTAAGACCACAATATAGTCTTCTCAATATTTCCCATCCATGGCACAGTGAGAGGTGCTGTAGATGAGGCTATAATTTGGGTTGTGTTAGCTTTAGAGAATGGCAAGTTGAGGATGTACTTGTTTTTCAGGACTCCATCTTTCTGAAGTTAAAAAGCCTATCAATTTAGGCCTTGAAGATTTGCCCTAAGGATTAGGCAAATCTTAGAAAACTTCTTTGAGAACTTTTCATCCAGCTTTCCCCCCAGCTTTTCCAAACTTCCCACATCTAATGTAGTAAAGTTAGTGCTATCTCACTCCCAAGAGCAACTTACTCCTACTCTTCTACTACTTCAGTGAAACAACTTCTTGAGTTCAAAATGATCACATCACAAAAGCCAAAGTCCTCCAATCTCTCTTGTTACTTCATCTCCTAAGAGAAGAGAAATCTAGAGCAAAAGAAGACAATATGATCCTTGGATCCATATTAAAGTTCCAGAGGCAAATAAAAAGTTGACATTGACTGGAATTTGGAATGATTAATTTTATGCTGACTTGACTGGGCTAAGGGATGCCCAGATAGTTGATAAAGCATCACATGTGGGTATAGCTGTGAGGGTGTTCCCAGAAAAGATTAGCATTGGAGTCAACAGACGGAGTAAAGGTCACCCTCACTCATGTGGGCAGACATCATCTAAACCATTGAGATCCCAAGTGAAACAGAAAGACAAAGGGCAAAACCTTCTCACAGTTCATGATCTAGGATGTCAGTCTTCTCCTGCCCTCGGATATCAGAGTTTCTATTTCTTTAGCTTTTGGAGGACTCCATGGCTTATACCATAAGCTTTCCTAGTTCTCCTGCTTATAGCCAGCATGTTGTGGGTGTCCTCAGTTTCCTCAATTATGTGAACCAATTTGCATAATATATCTCAGGAAAGAAGTATACATCTTGTATTGAAAAGTTAGTAGCTCTGAAGTGACATCCACAAACGTCTTCCTTTCACAGCTGGGGGTTGAATGACTTCAAGTGAATCCAGCACATAGCACAGCAGCCTCAAAGTCTGAGCTGACAGTGTTAAACATGTTTTTCACTGAGAACATCAGATGATTGATTGTGTAGAAAGTGTTTTTCTGTCTCACTCACACTTCCACTCAGACTGCGGTTCCACTGTAAATAAGAGCAATTCCATGCCTGTCGATCTGCACCCACGAGAGCGCAGAGACAGAAATGCTGTTGGCTATTCACCATTATTAGTACAGTTTCATTATACAAATTCTCACCAGTTGACATAAGAACTCACTCTGACCCTGATGAACTGCCTGCCACCCATGAAAACATACATCTAAATCCTATTTATCTTGAGATTCAACTCAAGTTTTCCTGCCCTGTCAAGATTGAGTCCAATGCCAACCTTGACAAATATGAATGCACTGTCCATTTTTGTAGTTTTAAACCCTAAGAAAAAGGATGCCAGTTTTCTCGCTCTTTTCTGCACCCAATTTGCAGCTTCTATTTCAAATTCTGTGACATTCTGTTTCCCACCTCTGCCCCCTTTAAAATCTACCTATACTTCAAAGCCTGACTCTGGTAATACCTTTTTTACAGGGCACTCTCCAACAACTTATCCTCAAATTGATCACACCGCACTCTTTTAAACACCACAGCTTCAAATCAACTACACAGGTGGACCATCTGGTTTTCATTTTTAGGTGTTTGTGTTTTGTCTCTTCAGATAGATTACAGACGGACCTGGATCTTAATGTCAGACAGACACATCTTTCCCTCAAAATGGCTTTGGGACTTTGAAAAAAGTTGCTTCTGTATGCCTCAGCTTCCTCTCTATAAAATGAGGATAACATACCACATTATACAGTTATAGTGAGGTTTGATTAAAGTCATTGCTCATTGGGGGTAGAAATTATTCTTAAACTGTGCCTAAAATATGGAAGGCTAGCCCAATGTCACAGCACAATGGCCTCACTGTGCATGACTAAGCCACTAACTCTGATGGCCATTTCTCCAGCATCTGATATAGTTTGTGAATTTTCTGTAAAGTTGTCAAAACTCATGGTGGAATAAAGCCTTTCCACATACACATAATACACACACACACACACGCACAAACACACACACACACACACACACACACACACACAATCTGGTGTGTCTATTATAGACATCAAGTTATCCAACAAGAAGAAACTGGCTCCTGAGACACATGGGCATGTCCCTTTGGTAATCCCCCATACCTCCAGCAAATGCTATTTGGGCATCTTCAAGAGTCACACTATTGGAAATTCTACTACTCTACTAACCCACCCCATGAGACTCAGGAGCAAAATCTTTAGCTGTTCAGATCTAGCTATGCTCATAGGCAGCCTGAGACATGAAAGAAGGAGTAGACTCCTTTGTCCCAAACACTCCTCACTGTTTGTGCAGATGTCTTACCTTGTTGCTAGATTACACATCCCTTCAGTAGAGAGGAGTCATCCATGGCTCTGCTATGGGCTGAGTTGTGTCCTTCCGAACCTCATACATTTAAACCTTAACCTCCAATGGGACTATAGCTGGGAGACATAGCCTGGAGATACTTAAGGAGATAAGGAGATACTTAAGGTTAAAAGTCACAAGTGGACCCCTAACTACTAAGGCTCACCTGCAAGCGTCCAGCAAAAAGGCAGCTTTTCACAGGCAAGGAGAGAGGCCCCAGGAGGAACCGTCTTGACCCTGCCAGTATCTTGATCATGGACTTCCAGTGTCCAACACTGTGAGAAGATTGATTCCTGTTGTTGAAGCCACTCAGTCTAAAACCTTACAAAATGACTTCTTCTCTCTATTAACAAAAATGTCCTCAAATAGACCAATAAGTGAGATACCTGCAGCCACAATGGGGAATCTCCATGGACAGCGCTGAAACTCCTATCAGGACAGCTGAGCAGGAAGAAGGGACACTGACAGTAGATAGAGAACATTTCAGCATCGAGTGTTGTCAAGGAAAGCAGGGCACAGGTGCTTGGTGGGTAGCCCTGAGCCACTCATTTGGAGTTTGGAGTCAGGGGATCAGAGGCAGCAGGCTCCAACACCCACTGAGCTTGCAGCTTACCTTGGCCATGGCAATGTAGTACCAGGGGAATGGAACCCACTGGCCTGCCTCCCCCTCCCCGTGCTCTTGCCTCCCGAAGCTCTCATTATTAAAGTTTCCAGGAACTGGTTCTGATCTGATTCATGGGCTGCACTTAAGCTGCATATTTGAAGTAATTAACTACTGTGACCGGAAGTGCTGTGTCAGAGCGTCTTTGCAGCATGCTGCCTCAGCACTCTGCCAGTCTTGCTCTCTGTAGAGAAAAATAAAGCAAGTGATCATTCTTCAGATGGTAGGATTAGGGCTTAAAGGGGACCAGGACCCACAGAATGTGGGGGCTTGGTGAATTTTGAGCTATTGCCACTCCATCCTTGATTTTCCCAAATACATCTAAACATCACTCAAGTACATTGCCCATAGAATGACCCTGGTATGGGATTCCAGAAACCTGAGTTCAAGATTGATCTTTGCAAATGACTTCAAAGTTGATCCCTTTCTAACTACCACACTCTAAGTCTTGCAAGTCAGTTTTTCTTCTTCAGAAAGAGTGAGGATTTTAGGTGGTGAAATGTCCAAAGAACATCAGACCCGAGTCAGAATTTGTATTTTACTCGCTGTGCTCCCTGGCTAGAACTGCAGCCTTTGGCATCCAGGCCTTTTTCCTGTCTAGGTCTCAGTTTCCTTGTCTATAAATAATGGAAATAACTTTTATGATCTATAAAGTTCCTGTCAATTTCAGAATTTGAGTATACTACTTTAAAAATATCCTTGAGGGCAAAAAACAGAATGTGTGTGTGTGTGTGTGTGTGTGTGTGTGTGTGTATCCTATTAACTCTGCAAGAACTAAATGGGCAGTGCAGAATGTTCACTAATAAGGCACAATCATTCTTGCTTAGATTTTTTTGACTGTAGACAGCACACATTGCTACGTGCCCCTACCACACACTAAACAATACAACCAGCAAAATGTGTGATGCTCCTTTAACAGTGAAAATACGCATGCGGAATGGAGAAAAACCCACTCAGGGAGGCTACCTGCAAGAGGCAGGCCCTATACTGCATATGCCAGAAAAGAAAGGAGGAAAGAAATCCACCTCACTTGCCCTTCTGGCTGCCCTGAAATGCCAGGGCCCAGCACGGTCATCCAGAGAACCCAGAGCACACGATGTGTTGCATTCATTGCTTCAGAGCCATCCATTGTCCTCCTTGCTTTGGCATGAAGACACAGTGTGCATGCCAATCCCTTAGCTCCTTTCAACCTGAAACAGCATCCCCTGGAGATTAAATACAAATTTACCAGGTAAACCCCAAATGCGATAAAATTTCCAAAGAGAGGATTTGGAAAAGTATATTAAGATGAAAAGGAAAAAAAAAGAAAAAGAAAGAAAAAAAAAGACAAACCTGGTCAAAACAAGGCAGCCTTTGAAATTTACCAAGTGGCTTCTTTAATTAAGGACAGTCTCCTTAAATTACATTCATTTCTCTTACCCTTTTCAGGCTAGTCCAGGGTGAATAATGTGTTTCTTTCTGGCTGAAGAGATGCCAAAGTTGAAGGCAGTTTGGGGTTGATAAAATGTCCCTGTGCCCTCAGCCAGAAATCCTGTCTACTTTGAGAAACCAAGAAAAACTAGTTTAAACTTGATCGAGAAAAAGGAAAGCACCTGCTATTCCATAGCACTTTTCATTTCAAAGCACATTCAGGCACCTCATAAATAAAGGTTAATGACACTTGGGCCTACTTTTCTGTTCCTTGAGCCTTCTTCTACCTCACTTAACAGAGATTTAATCTCATGACTCATACTTATGCCCAAGGTAGCCTGTACACAGCCACCACACAAATCATTCTAGAACCTCCCTTAATTATTTCTCTCCCCTGCTCAAGAACAGCAATGGTTTCCCATCATCGATCAGGAAAAAAAAAAAAAAAAAAAAAAAAAAAAAAAACTCTCATTCTTGATTCTCTGGTTAAGAGGCATCATCGGTTGCTTTCTGTACCCATCCTTGCTATCCCTCTACTAAGCTAAACTTCCAAGATCACAAACTTTCCTGCTGTTGTGGCTGTGGTCCTGCTGGTTTCTTTCTAGTTGATTTGTCCAAATCACTGCTTTCCTCAATCTTAGGAGAGAATCAGGCATGTGGAAGGCACATAGTAAGTGCATGCTGAAGTAACAAAGAAGCAGGAGTGGGCAGTGCTTCAAACTATTCCACAGCTCCCACTGGTCTCTATCCTAATTATTCTGGAAGGCCACTTCAAGTGTCATTTCCTCCTTGAATCCTTTACCCCTCCTCCCCTAACACCGCTCCTGTCCCTTAAAGTAGTAAGGACCTTGTTGTTCCTCAGAGGATAAATTGGACTGCTTCTTGCTTTTCTCACAGTGCCTACCCTAGTCCCTCAATGGATGCCCCCAATGTTCTACAGGAAGAAAGAGATGGAAATTGGTCTTTAGATGACCTGCATGCTGTATTTAGCTTTAAGGCCTGAAACTGAAAGGACTTAATTAAATGAACTTCCTTCTTCTTTTCCTGATCTGTGTGATGTGGTCCTCATCCATTCCCCATTTGCCATATCTGCATGTTCATGCTGTATTCAGAGGATGTGTCTGGAGCTGGATTGCCTTGACTCTTGAAACCCATGTGAATCTCCTGGCTGTGAGACCCTGGGCAAGTTCTTTAACTTCCCTGCATTCTCATCATAGACTCATGGTGAAGGTTAGATCAATAAAGTGCTTTGAACATTACCAGGTACATAAAACGCCATGTTAATATTGCTGATTATCATGTTCCAGCCACAATGGTCTTCTGGTACATGAAACACACCCCACTCTTTTCTGTCTCAGAACTTTCACACATGTGAATCTTCTAGACCTGGAGTCTTGTAAGGTGCAAGATAAAGTAGATTAGGTCAGCCACCTGGAGACCAAACAGCAAATGGGTAGTCAAGGAGATGGGGACACACCTAGACCAGGCTCAGTGGAGTGGAGTAGCCTTTCGTATAAGCTTTGCAAAACAGGGATGCAAAAAGCTCAACAGTGTGTTCAATAACAAGTATTTTTGTCACATGAAATAAATTATCATGGAACATATCCTGAAAGCTTTCCTCTCCAAAGGGAGTCAAGGATATAGTTGCCTGGGATCCAGTAACGACTCCTTTGGCACAGACCCCTGTTGCTGCTTTTTTCACTTATATTGCTGAAGGGGAAGGGCAGGGCGGGAGGTGGGACCAAGTAGATTAGCAGCACCCGCCAAAAAGAAACAGAGACTCATTCCATCATCTTTCCTACCCCCCATGTTCCCTCCCCTTCCCTCCTTCCTTGGCCCAAAGTTCCTCCATTCTCCCCCCACACACCCCTATTATCAGCATCCACTTATCAAAGAAATACATTTTGCTGTCATATATAACTAATTAGAACAAATAAATTTTTTTTAAATAAAAAGGAGACAAAAATCCATTTACCATAGACAAATGACCCCTCCCCCACCTACCTTTGGATAGAAAGTAGAGCAGCATGAAATATTTAAAAAGCGAATTTGCTCAGTGCTACATTCACCCCCAGCACAGTTTCTAAAACACACTTGCAGATTTCTAAGACTCCTAATTAATCAGAGGAAGTTGGACCCTCATGGCGTTGTAGACAGCTCTAACAAGCTTGTTTTAAAGGAGTTAAAGCAATGTGTTGATTGGAGCAAGTCAGGAGCATGGACGATAAAGACAATGTGTCACAAACGAGGGGAGGCAGTTCTGCAGCAGCGGAGAGGGAAGGTGGGGATGGAGACGTGGGCCCACGAGGAGATGCACGCCTTCCTCCAGAACTGCAGCCTCCAAACTTGCTTGTCACACTGTTTTTACAGCCTCTTGTTGGGACAGAATGGAAGGTTCCCACGCACACACTTTAGTTTTGGGTCTTCAGAATCTGCAGATGGAGCAGGTACAGAGGAGCAGAGAGTGGCAGAGACAGGAGCACGGGAAGAAAGGAGCAGAGCGTCCGAGGCCCGCCTTCAGAACCACGCAGAGAGGAGAAAAACTATCATGCTCATTTCTGCACAGTGGGAAAGAGGGACTAAAAAGCCTCGAATTAATTCATCATGACAACCTTTGTGAGGAACCTCTGCGTTTGATCTTGAAAAGATTTCATGATTCTTTTGATAGCTTTGAGAGGAGAATGGGTAAAAAGTTAACTTCCTTTTGATTTTCTTATCAATAGTAAATAAAGTTCAACTTTGCACGATCTCTGTTTAGCCAGCCCCCCTTCCTGGGACCCAAAGATCAAGTCTGCGATTGAGATTCAAAGAACATGGGGAAATGGGACACTTTGGGACCCAACGTGCTCCTCTCCAAAGCGAAACTGACTCTCCCTTGACACAGGCAGAAGCCTTGGCTACAGAAGACTTCTTTCCTTTACAGACAGGTGCTGGGCCATCAGGTGAGGCTGTCCTGACCCCAGGATGCAATTTGCTTCTCTTGCAAAAGAATCGAGTTGGGCTAGAAGACACAAAGATAAAGCCTTGGAGGCATGGGTAGAGTTGGTTTAGCTGGCTTTCCAAACTGGGTTCCTCCACTGTCCCTCTCCGTGACCTTGTCCACAGAATTCTCTCTTTCTAGACCCTGGATCCCCTTCTTCTACAATGGGGACAGCATTTGCTGATTCAACACCAAGACAGTGACATTTCATCTGTCATCAAGCTACACCAGTGTAGTGAGGGGGTCTGGCCTTTATTTGAGATTTTATAATATCAGACAAGCTCATGAGGATTTCCACTCAGAGCTTTGTTTTAAAATAAAATAAACTTTTTATCCAAATCACTAACAGCCTTGAAAAATACAAAGTAGGCATTTCCAAGAAAAGTTTTTAAACATCTTTAAAATCTTATACTTTGTGTATGTATTTCCTACTCAAATATAATTTTTTATATTTTTAAATCTGGGCAATAATTTGGAGTTTTCCCATTAATTGTTAAAGTATTCTTTTACATCAAGGCTCAAATTTATGCATCTATTTAGACTAGGCTGATGTTTTGTAATTGATCAGTGTTCTCTTACTTTAAAATCAATAATCTTCCCAAAGATAACACAACTCAGGGGCTTCTACTGCCCCAGATGGTGAGATGTCCCTTCCACTTCAGCCGGGGGTCTTTACCATGAGTGATCTCAGAACATATGAAATATCCTTTAGGGACTTGTTTAAAAACCTTTTGTGTACATAAATTCAGAGCAAATAATAGCCTACTCCATAAAAGTCATGAGGCCTTAGAGATTATCTCATCCAATTATGGATGAGATAACTAAAGCTCAGAGAGGTTAAGTAAATTGCCCAAATGTATATAACTAATTGGTGTCCAAACCAAGTTTAGAATTGAAGTTTCTGGAAACCCATGAGAATGCATTTTCCAATATATTATATTTCTATTCAAATTAGGTCAATGAATATTTACTGACTGCTTAGAAGGCAAAAGGCAGCATGCTAGGTGTGGTGAAGAATACAGAAATGAGTAGGATACACTGCACACCCTCCAGGGACTCATGGCATAGAAGGAAGACACATAGTGCTGTAATTCCAGGTGGCTTTAGAAACACTGCCTTTTTCCAGGTTAACTCCAAATGGTTGGGAAAGATCAAAAAGAGAATAACTCTAACTTGAGATTTAGGAAACTCAATAAGAAAGGTTTGTTTTGAGCTGAGCTTTGAAGGATAACTAGAATTTTGATAGGAGATTGTTATAATAAAGAACATTCTACAAAGGCAGGTGGTTTCTGAGCTTGCCACTGATTTTAATAGTTAACTTGAGGAGACGCATCTGCATCTCTAGTGACTGGGTGAACAGTTCAACATTCTGACCTGACTTGGAAGTCTAGATCATTTGGGTTTGTAGCCTGTCCGCATCATTGATGAGCATGTGATTTTGTACAGGCTATTGAACTCCTCTGCCTCAGTTTCCTCACCTGCAAAGTGGGGTTTATAACAATATCTAACTCATAATATTATTAAGAGATTTAAATTAGTTAATATAGGTAAAACACTTAAAACTATGAATGGTAGGTAAGTGCTAAAGCAATCCAACCTGACTGAGGGCAGTAGTTCTTTCAAATCAAATATCTTCTGGAGAGGCAAGGAATATTTATGAAAGGTTCCCATTCTGTTACTCAGAAATAACTTGGTATGCAATTCTGTGATGATTCCTGGAAAAGATGCTTGGTTAGATTGCACAAGTGCTCTGAATCACCTCTGCTAGAAAATCCCAGCACCTTGATGTGACCCCAGAATGCTCCTCACCCTGAGATGATGGGTTTGGCCCTACCGGAACTGTAGCCTGCCCCTGATAATGCACTGAAGTCGCAAGGAGCTCGATTCTCCACAGCTCAGAATAGACTCTGACCTCGCTGCGGGCTCCCGTGTGCTAATGGTTTCATGTATCCCAGATTGCATTATTACCAGGAATCGATTTTTTAGCTCTTTAAAAACAGTCTATTTTGGACATCTTTCCCCCACTCTTAGAGATGTATTTATTTCCCAGAATGTGTAGCAACTCTTAGACAAAATAAATTCTGATTACTGAAATGGAAGCAATCTGTTGTTCAGTTGTCAGGAAAGCTGGGAGGTTTTCCTTAGGAAATTCTTTTATAGGTCAAAGCAAAGGAAATCTGCTTCTCTCCTGCATTAGGTCCAAAGTGAAACAGTGTTAACATCCAACTGAGATTTGAGAACTTCAGTACAAGCAACCATGTGCACAGAGCTCACAGTGCACACAGAAGCACCATTCAGTATGGTAGCCACGAGCCACAGATGGCTATTAAGCACTTGAAATGTGGCTGGTGTGATAGAGGAACTGAATTTCTAATTTTATTGAATTTTTTTAATTTGAGGTAGGGAGTGCAGCTCAGTAGTAGAAAACTTGCATAGAATGTGTGAGCCCAGGAGTTCAATAGCTAGCACTGAAAAAAAGAAAAAGAAAAAGAAAAAAAAAGAATTAAAAAAACTAAGAAATTTAAATATAAGTTATTTTACTTTATATTTTTGTAGTGCTGGGGATTGAACCCAGGGCTTTGCATATATTAGGTAAGTGCTCTATCATCTGGTTATTCCCCTGCCTAAATTCCTAGAAAAACTTTTATTTGGAAAAATTTTGAGATGTGAATCTGCTTAATCAACTATAACTGGTATGTAATTTAAATGCATATCAAATATTTCCGATTAGAATTTAGCATCCAAGTTGAGATGTACTATAAATATAAAACACATTGGATTTCATAAACAGTATAAAAATGTACAACATCTACTTTATATTCAAAATGACAATATTTTGGTTATGTTGGGGTAAATAAAATACGTCATTAAAATTAAGTACATTGATTTTTTCCTTTTATTTAATGTGATTTAGAAGAATTTAAATTTCACATTTTATGTATTTCTATTGAACGTTGTTAGAGCAAATTGAATGTATCAATCCATTTGTTCTTTACAACAACCCTGTGAGATGGTCAAAACTGGCATTATTATCTCTGTTTTGTTGTTGTTGTGTTGTGTGCTGTTGTAGTGTTGAGTGCTGTTGTAGTGCTAGAGATGGAACCCAGGTCCTCACACATGCTAGGCAGCTGTTCTACACTGAGCTACACCCCAGCCCATTACCCCTGTTTTAAAGCAAGGGAAACACAGACTCAGGCAACTGTGGCTCATGAAACCCTGGAATGAGAGCCCGAGCTGACCCCCGTGGCTTCTGATTGAAATGAAGGGACCCACCTGTGCACTGAGTTGTTTAAAACTGTAGATGAAACTTTGGAAATCCTCTTGAACTCTCAACCTGAACTTTTAGCTCCTTACATAAGCAGGTAAAGAGAGCCTAACAAGTCTACAGGAGCACTATCACATAGGGACAGGTCACATGACCATGTGCTCAGTCACCCTCAAAAGCACACCACATTTATTTGTCTTTCCTATTTGGAGATTAAGCTAATATGGGTAAGTTTCCCAGGAAAACCAGTTCATAGATGCACAAGAAGACACACACTAGAATGTTTCCCTCAGCATTGGGTGCATGCGTGTGTGTGTGTGTGTGTGTGTGTGTGTGTGTGTGTGTGAATGTGAGCATTAGGTAGTAATAGAAGCATTCTTGCTACAGGAATAAATAGAAAAAAATCTGAAACAGAAGCAATTAATAAGAGAGACATTTAGCTGTGTGGATAAACAGTGTTGAAAAAACAAACTAAAAAGGAAATAGAATGAGATTTATTGCACAATTCAAGTAGATTTGCCCAATGATTTCAAGACCAATAGTAAATTTCTAACCCAAGAAAGTAAAAATATGGGCTCATCATAGCAAAAAAAACAAAAACTATAAATAAACAAATAATAAAACAAACAAATGTTCAATTCATCAATGAAAAAAGCTCATAAAACTTTGCAGATGATAAAAGTAGAACTTAAAAACTGAAGGACAATATGTTCATGAATGGGGACATGAGTTATTGTAAATCGTCGCTATTCCAACAACCAAATTATAACAGGGAACAGGTTAAACTACCACATAGGGCTGCAATCAGCAGAAGTCAAACTATGAGAACATCCAGGACAAATAGTACGAGCACACAAGAGTCTCCAAAAACAATACATTTTAAGAGAAAACAAAAGAAATGGAAAGTTAGCATGGAAATTAAGAGACACTCGAAGACAGATCAACAATTACAATTTGAGAGTCTTGGTCAAATCCTGGATTTTTCTTTTCCTGTGGTACTGGGGATCCAACTCGGGTCTTGTGCATGCTTACTACACAAGTGCTCTACCACTGAGCTGCATCCCCAGTCCTGAATCCCAACATTTAGAAAACTGTAAAAATATTAAGGCATCATTGAATATTGAATATATATATATATGATGATATCAAGAAATTATTTAATTTTTCACCTACCATAATGGAAACTGTTAAAAAAAGAGTCCTTATCCTTTAAAGGTAAAGAGTAAAATATATAGAGATAAAAAATATTTGACATTTGCTTCAAAATACTATAAAACAAGTTTAAAGTCTGGCACCATCCTAAAGTAAAAATAATTGAGGACAATGAATAATATATGCCAGTGGTCTTACTACACAATCAATTTTCTCCTAAAAAGCTTGCTATTAGAGATTTCTACTTTAGTCCATGATGAAGTACATGGCAAGAGATTAACTTTCTCACTTTAAATTACCAGAAAAGTCATCAAAAAATATAGGAAACTATTGTGGTGTCTGTGATCTCCAGATAATAGGTAGAATAAGATAAGCCAAACAATTGGCTTTGCTTTCCAACTGAAGGCACTTTGAAGGACATAAAACTAAGCAGTGGGTTTCTTAGAAGAAAAAAGATTCTTACTGAGCTGAAAAGACAGATATCCAAGTTTCGGGAGCCTGGAGGATTGGATATGCAGGCTGGGGTACTTAGCATGTCCTGGAGTCTGAAGGGAGGGAAGGAGAGCATGATGCTGAAAAGAAGCTTCATAAATCTGGAAAAGGAATCACCTTGAGTTTTGTATAAATACTAAGCTATAAATGCATAGGGGGAGACCACAGAAGTTTGTATAAAGATAATTAGATCAATTAACAGAAAACTATAAACTGAACAGCTATCAGATCTTACACATAACTGAGAGACATTCAAATTCCATCCAAATAGTAAATTTCATTAAACCCTTGGACAATTATACAGAGACCACAAAAAGATCTTAGTAGTGCAGCTATTATCTCCCTATCGTAAAGTCTCTTGAACCACCCTAACTAAACTTATAAACTAGTCCCAGAAGATCAAGCTGTTTGGGAAGTAAATAAGCTACCTGCCAGAATAAAGCCCCAAATTTTTTATATAAAGAGAGCAAAATCAAAACACTCAACAAAAAGCTTTCTAAATGTCTCACATCCAATCAAGAATTACTAGATGTGGAAAAGCAGGAAAATGGAATCCATGTCCATCCAATACAAAAATTAGTCATTAGAAACAGATTCATAAATGACATATAGTTTAAGTTAGCAGAAAACACTTTAAAATATGTAGAATAAATATGTTCAAAAATTTAAAGGAAAACATGAACATAATGGAAACTTCATGTTGCTTTTGATAACAAGTCTGAAAAAGACAAATTTAATCTACAATGACATAAGGCAAATCACTGCTTATGTAGGTTAGGTGACAAGAGATTGATCAGAACAGAGCTCTAGAGATCATTTTGGAGTGATGTAAATGTTCTATAATGTGAATGAATTGGTGATTATATTAAAAATTCATCAAAATGTACACATCAAATGGTACATTAGTCCATTTTCTACTGCTATAACAAACTAACACACACTGGTAATTTGTAAAGAAAGGAGGTTTATTTTGGTTCATGCTTCTGGAGGAACAAGAACATGGCAATGACATCTGCTTCACTTCCAAAGAGGGCCTCCTGCTACACCAACTCACAGCAGAAAAAAGAGAGGAGAGTGTTGTATGTGGAAGAGCATTTGTGCAAGAAGGTCTGAGAGGAGGGTCAGCCTTGCTTTTTAACAACCTGCTCTCACAGTAACATGTACACGAATTTCTAGAACACACTAAACCAATCTGCAGTAACATAAAGCAGAGCAATGGCTTCCTGTGACAAGGGGCAGACCATTGACTTTTAAGGATATGAGGGAACCTTTTGAAGAGATGGACATATTCAATGTCACAGTTGTGTCCCACAAGATCCAGCTCACTCACAAGAAACCTAGTCCAGTCTTGAGAGAACCTAACCCAGTCTCTTGAGAAAGGCTTCCTATTCCTTCATGGACATGGAGTCTATAGGACCTAATCACCTCTGCAAGACCCCATCCTCCAACACCACACTGGGAATCAGTTTCAACATGGGTTTTGGTGAAGACAAACACATGCAAATCATGTGCATTCTATTAGATGTGCAAATTATATCTCAAAAAATGGTTTAAAATGCCCAATAAATAATGGGGCTATATTAACTATAGATTAATAATTTAGGGATTGGATAACAGCTACATGGTGACTTCCCACTTTATTCAATATATTTTTTATAATCTTTTAAATTGCTTATAATTTTTTTTAAGGAGAAGACAAATTAGGCTACTGTTCTATTGGAGGGAATATAAAATTGCACACTTATTTGCTTGCCTCCCTATAGCTTTTCTCCTTTCAAAAACTTACTTATTTTCTCTTAAAACCCAATTCTCATTTCTTTCTCACTGTCCCTTCATTGATACCTACACTAAATGGGCCCCATCTCTTTGAAAAATATTAATTATTGTTTGTATGTGTGTATACATATAATGTACTGTGCATTAAATCTCACTCTATTTTTTTTTTAATTTTTCTTCAACATTGTTTAAACTACCCACAAAGGTATATATCTCTCTTTAATTTCTTCTGCTTCAAGAGTTTTACATATTCATTCATGGAGCAATGAATGCCTCAACTGCACTCTAATATTCATGTTTACACACACACACACACACACACACACACACACACACTGAAAGAAATGTTCCTGTGGATGTCCTCTTGTGCATCTCTGTACTGGTTTCTCTGTGAAATTTAGCCAGTAGTGGACTCACTGTGTGCTAGGCCATATGCATACCTGGTTTTATAAGAACTCCTTTCACAAAATTTTCTGGTGGCTTTCCATCCTATTCAGAGTGGAATCCAAAGTCATCAAAGCATCTACAAGGTCCTACCCTGTCTCCCTCCATTTACTCTCTTACCTCATTTCCTCTATTCTCATCTTCATTTTCTCTAATAAAGTCAAACTAATCTTAAATATATTAGGGCATGCTCTCAACTCAGGCCTCTGTGCTCCTTCTCAGTGAGGACGTGGCTAACCACCAAATTTAAAATGGTAACTCTTCCCTTCTCCTTTGATCACCCCTTACCCCCATCCATCTTTATTTTCTCTACAGCACTTATCAACCATCACCTAACGTACCTTAAGTTTGCTTTTTAATTGTATTCACTGTCTTCTCTTTCCACTAGACTGCAAGATTAAAGAAGGCAAACATTTTTATATGTTTTTTTTCACCCACTGCTGATTTCTCCCCACTTGGAATAGTTTCTGGCCCATGATTAGCGCTCACGTATTTGTTGATTAAAATATTGCCAGATCATGTTTAGAGTGATTATGCCAGTCTTTATTGCTATGAGCAACATGGAGACTTTCATTTCCCTCATATTAATTTAACATTTGCTATTTTATGACTTTATAGTCTCTATGACACATAAAAGCAGTATTTCTATTGTTGATGAGCAATGTTTTCTGAAAAATTGAATATTCTAGACATTAATCTCATTTGTTTTTGACACTGGAGTATCTTCTCTCAATTTATCATCAATAAGACCCAATACTACTATTCAGCTTTTTAACAGTGTCCTTGATGAAGCAATAATTACACATTTTTTGTTTTATAACTCTTTCTTTACAAAATCAACTTCAATGAGCTATCATTTACATACAGCAAAATACACTTATAAAGTATAGTTCAATGATTTTTAACAAATAAATCACCCACGTAACCACCACACAATTGTGACATTGAACGTGTGCATCTCTTCAAAAGGTTCCCTCATACCTTTAAAAGTCAATGGTCTGCCCCTTGTCGCTGGAAGCCATTGCTCTGCTTTATATTACTGCAGATTGGTTTAGTGTGTTCTAGAAATTCGTGTACATGGGATCATATGGTATGTGCTCTTTGGCACTGCTTATCTCACTCAGCATATGGACTTTGAGCTATGTCCATGTTGTGTGCATCAATGTTTTATTCATTCTTCTGCTGGTGGACATTTGGGTTGTTTCCAGCTTGGGGGTTTACAAATAAGGCATTGAGAACATCAATGGACAAGTCTTTGTGTGGACATATGTTTTAATTTACATGGGGTAAATATCTAGGAGTGGATTTGCTAGGTCATATGGTAATCTCATGTTTAACTTTGCAAAAAACTGCCAAAGAAGTCTCCAACTGGTTTCATTTAAGTCAACCAGTTTTCCACCATTTTTTTTCTGTGCATTTGTGGTATTGTTTAAGAAGTCTTTCCTCCCCAGGGTCATAAAAAAGATAGTCTGTGGGGTTTTGTTTCCATAGTTTCATCTATTACATTTAGGTCTTTAATTTATCTGCCATTCCCTTTTGTAAATTACAGGAGGAAAAAAAATAGAACTTTACTCTTCTGTATGAAGTTTACCTCATTATCTATTTTATAATCAATCCTTTCTCCCCTGATTTTGCTGGTATCTTCATACTATATCATTTCTCTATATATTTAATATATAAATGCATAAAACTCTATATATTTAAGCAATAGACCATGTTTCATTTGCCTATTTCTCTAGCAGTATTGCACTTTTGTTTTGAAATTCCATACCTCAGAGTATGCCTTGATAGCGAATAATTCATATTGTAGTTATATTTCTTCACTATTTTTTAAATGAAATTTACTTAGTCATTGGATCATTTATTCATGAACTTTTAATATTAAATATTAACTTTGGTTCATTTTGTTGATTTTTTCAAAAGAATTTTAATGTAAATTTAATTAATTTTTAATTTTACTAAATATAGATACATTTTATAGGGAAACCCATTGTTACTAGATGAATTGTTATAGTAATGAAATAAATTATATATTTACAATACTAACATTCTATAAGCAAACATAGTATAAATCTTCATTTACATCATTTAAAAGTTTTAGATTTGCCACATGAAGCCTGGGAGTTCCACTAATCCTTAGATACTTTATAGGTTTTCATGTTATTTTGTGTAGCATTTTATTTTCTATTTTTATTATGAATGTAGAAAACACTACCATTTTATAGAACTTTCTAATTATTCCTAATACCTGAATTTATTATATTTTCTGTGTAAATAATCTTATCTTCTGTGAATAATAGGAATTTTATCTCTTCCTAACTTTACATATTTTTTTCATTTTTTCATTATTATATATTAGAAAGGATTTTCAATACTTTGTTGAACTGTAACAAAGATAGGCAAACTTGTTTTATTCTTGATAGTATAGAAAAATAAACCCAAAACAAGCAGAAGGAAAGAAATAATAAAGGTAAGTTCAGAAATCCATACAATTTAAAACAGATCAATAAAGAAATGATAACAAGACAGAAAATTCATCAAATCTAAAGCAGATACACTGAAAAAGCCAGTGAAATTGATAAGCCTCCTGTAAGACTAACAAATACAAAATAGAAAAGTCACATAAAATCAATATTGGAGACTAAAAGAGGAGATATCACTACAGTCCCTACAGTCATTGAAAGAATAATAAGAAAAAACACTAAAATAAGTCTGCACATGTAGATTTGACAATTTAGATGAACAATACACTACCCAAAATAACCCAAGATGAAATAGTCTGTGCTATTGCAATATTAGAGATATTAAATTTACAATTAAAAAAAAGAATGTAAATTTCAGGCTAATATCCCTCTTGAACAGAAATACAAAAAAATCTTCATCAGAATTTAGCATTTCAAATCCAAAAATGTGTAAAGAATGCTCCCACCTGAAAAATAAGCTTAAGGCAAGGATGTCTGCTCTTACCCTGACTTTCATAGTACCTGAAGCCTAAGCCAGTCAATAATGCAGGAAAAGAAAACAATAATCATACAGTTCAGAAAGGAAGAAATAATATGATCCATACTTTCAGATGATGCAATTTTTCTACAAAGAAAACCCCATTGATCTGCCAAACTCTCATAGAACCAATAAACAATTTAACAAAGTATACAAAGCCAACACACAAAATTCAGTCATGTTTCTGTATGCTAGCAATGAAATACTAGAAAACAAAAATCACATCATACCAATCACCCCCAAAATGAAACAGTCATAAATCCAACAAACCATGTATGAAATCTACAGACCCAAAACTGCAAAATGCTGTTGAAAAAAAAATTAAAGTCCTACCTATAAATAAGTAGGTAAATAAGTGTAGAGGTATATCATGATCCAGGTTCAGGAGATTCAACATAGTTACCAGGGTAACATAGTTACCAGGGTTCAGATGTAGTTTTTCTCCTTGGTATATATGTGTTGGAGGTTTAGTCCCAGTGTGGTAATGTTGAGTGGTAGGATCTTTAAGAAGTGGGGACTGGTAGTATGTCCCTGGTGGCCGACTTTCAGAAGGGACTAAAGTAGTTTCTCATGCAAACCCCTAGTTCTAATGAGAGAGTTTGTTATAAAAGATGAAGTCTACTCCCTCTCAGGTCTCTGACTTCCTATATCAATATGAGACTGATTGCTACCACATGTCCTTCCACCTCAGGCAGGTGCATTGCCTTGCAACTCCAAAACTGTAAGCTAAATAAACATCTTTTCTTTTTAAAATTAGATACCTTGGGTCCTTAATTACATTAATGAAAAGAAGACTAATACAACAGTAATGGTACCAATCTTCCCTAAATTCATCTATTAGTTTTAAGCAATAACTATCAAAATATCAGAAGGATTCTTTGTAAAAATAGACAAGTTAATGCTAAATGTTATATAAAAAAGGAGCCAGTACAGTGGTTTGCAACTGTAATCCCAGTGACTTGGGAGGCTGAGACAGGAGGATCACAAGTTCAAAGCCAGTCTCAGCAAATTACTGAGGCCCTAAGCAACTTAGTGAGACCCTGCCTCAAAATTAAAAATAATAATAATTATTATTATTATTTTTAAAAGGGAGGGATGGAGATGTGGTTCAGTAGTTAAAGCACTCCTAGTACCAAAAAACAAAAAGCAAAAAAAAGATAATATCCAAAACAATTTTAACAAGAGGAGTAAAGGTAGAGAAACAGCATAACCTGGCTTTGAGTTATTACATAGAAATATAATCACAACAGTATTACTAAAAGGTATTACTAAAAGGACATAGATCCTAGGTTGATGTGGTGAAGATTTGGGCCTATTTTTCTTCAAATTATGGAATTTGCCTGTAAATAGTTGGAATTAGAGAATATTATTTGATCCACTTTGAGTTGGTTTTTGTGCAGGATGAGATACAGAGATTTAATTTCATTTTGCTACATTTGGATTTCCAGTTTTGCCAGCACCATTTATTGAATAGACTATCTTTTCTCCAGTGACTGTTTTGGGCACCTTTGTCTAGTATGACATAACCATATTTGTGTGGGTTAGTCTCTGTGTCCTCTATTCTGTACCATTGGTCTAGATGTCTATTTTGGTGCCAATACCATGCTGATTTTGTTACTGTAGCTCTGTAGTTTAGTTCAAGGTCTGATATTGTGATGCCTCCCACTTCGCTTTTCTTGCTAAGGATTGCTTTAGCTATTCTGGGTCTCTTATTTTTCCAAATACATTTCATGACTGCTTTTTCTAATTCTATGAAGAATGTCATTGGGATTTTAATAGGAATTGCATTAAATCTGTATAATGCTCTTAGCAGTATGGCCATTTTGACAATATTAATTCTGTCTATTCAGGAACATGGCAGATATTTCCATTTTCCTAGGTTTTCTTCAATTTCTTTCTTTAGAGTTCTGTAGTTTTCATTTTCCTTAACAAGACTTCTAAAGCTCAAGAAGTAAAATCAAGAATTAATAAATGGGATGGATTCAAATTAAAAAGGTTTTTTTCAGCAAAGGAAACAATTAATAAAGTGAGGAGAGAGCCTACAGATTGGGAAAAAATCTTTACTGTTATCCACCGCCAATAAAGCATTATTCTCTAGGATATATAAAAAACTCAAAAAACCTAACACCAAAAAACCAAATAACCCAATCAATAAATGGGCTAAGGAACTGAACACATACTTCACAGAAGAAGAAATACAACTGATCAACAAATATATGAAAAAGTGTTAAGCATCTCTAGAAATTAGAGAAATGCAAATCAAAACCACTCTAAGATTTCATCTCACTCCTGTCAGAATGGCAATCATCAAGAATACGGGCAATTGGCTGGGGATGTGGCTCAAGGGGTAGCGTGCTCACCTAGCATGCGTGCGGCCCGGGTTTGATCCTCAGCACCACATACAAACAAAGATGTTGTGTCTGCTGAAAACTAAAAAAAAAATAAATATTAAAAAATTCTCTCTCTCTCTCTCTCTCTCTCTCTCTCTCTCTCTCTCTCTCTCTCTCTTACAGGCAACAATAAATATTGGTGAGGATGTGGGGAAAAAGTTACACTCATACATGGCTGGTGGGACTGCAAATTGGTGCAATCACTATGGAAAGCAGTACGGAGATTGCTCAGAAAATTGGGCATGGAACCACCATTTGACCCAACTATCCCACTTCTTAGTTTATACCCAAAGGACTTAAAATCAGCATATTATAATGATGCAGCCACATCAATGTTTATAGCAGCTCAATTCACAATAACTAGACTATGGAACCAACCTAGGTATCCCTCTATAGATGAATGGATAAAGAAAATGTGATATATTCACTCAATGGATTATTACTCAGCTTTAAAGAGGAGTAAAATTATGGAATTTGCCAGTAAATCTTTGGAATTGGAGAATATTAAGCTAAGTGAAATAAGCCAATCCCACAAAACCAAAGGCCAAATGTTTTCTCTAATAGTAGATGCTAATTCACAATAAGGCAGTGGGAGTGGGGGCACTAGGGAAGAATAGCATTACCTTAAATTAGGTAGAGGGAAGTGATGGGTGGGCAGGGAGGCGATATGGGGATAGAAAAGACAGTAGAATGAAACAGACATTGTTACTGTATGTATATATGTGATTGCATGTCCAATATGATTCTGCAACATGTTCACTCAGAAAAATGAGAAATTATATCCCATCTATGTATAATATATCAAAGTGCAAAATGCATTCTACTGTCATATATAACTAATTAAAACAAATAAATTTTTTTTAAAAAAGGACATAGATCAATATAGATCAGTGAGGCACCAAAAATGCCTTGAGACTGACCTACAAAAATATGGTCAACTATTCTTTGACAAGACACAAAGTCATTTCAATGGAGTAGGATAGTTTTTGTTTATTCAACAAATGCTATTGTAACAATTAAAGACACACAGATTAAAAAAATGAACTTCAATCTACACATCATGTGTTATACAAAATTAACTCAGTATGGGTAATATATGAAATTTTAAAACATAAAACTATAAAATTTTCAAAAGAAAACATTGAAGGTCACGCTTGGGGTGAGGGGAAGGTAGAGGACAGTGTAAAAACCAAACAAACTGGATATAGGCAAACAGCTAAGAGGCTACTGGATCAACTCAGGTAGAATATGAAAGGGGCCTGAGCCGTGAGATAATTGTAGGAAGTAAATGGAGAAGATTGGGTGGACCCCAAAGCTGCAGACATGAACTGGCAAATAGGCCCTCAAGAAAGGTACGTGAGAGACAACTGTGCCAGCTGCTGTTTCTGGTTGAGATGTGGCTTTTACTTAAATGAAAACTACAATAGAATCATACATATGATTATTTCATCTGCCAATGGTGACTTTTATGAAACCTTTCTTGATACTCTCAGCTGTGATTGATATTCTCTTCTCTGTCCTTCAACACTCCTTGTGAAAATAGCAAATCCCACTAATTGGGAAGCTATAATTAAGCTGTGTGTCAGATCTTACAACTCATGATATTATTTGACTCCTATAGTAACCATGTATGATTGCTATCATCATCCCATTTTAATGTTAAGAAGACTGAGGTTTGAGTAACTAATTTCTTTGATATCAGAGAGCTGGTAAATGGCACAACTGGGGTTCAACTCAGGACATCTATGGCACAGACTATCCTCTTCTTTCTCAGTAATATAACTTCCAATACAGACTTCATTTCCCAGCCTCCTTTGCAGTAAGGTGTGGTCATGTGACAAATCTCTATCCAAACAGGTATTGGTATTTTACTGGGAACTGCTTTTAATGAGAGGAATTGTCTCTTCTTCTCCCTTCTCCTCCTTCCTGGTGGCCAGGTGTGCATGCGTTGGCTGGAGCATAAGCAGATATTTTTGATCATGAAATAGAAGCCAGAAGTATGAAAGGGCATAGAGGGAGCCCAGCTTCCCATTGACTCATGAAGCTATACTGCTAGCCTTTTCATACACTTATTTTTGGTGAAGAAAAGATGGAGTGTAACTTTTTTTAAGCTATTTGAGTGGTGGGTTTTTTTTTTTTTTGAGTTATTATTAGTCATTGAATCGAATCTATTTCTTAACACTATAGACTTCAAAACCAAGGCTCGACTTATATTTATGTATTCTTTCAAACAAAATGATAGTGCACTGTCGTACAGGTCACAGAATACCCTTTCTGTGGCCTCAGATTAACTATAAGCAATTGGAGGACAGGGAACAATTCAAATTTACAATTATCCTCATTCCCTTGCATAGTGTTTTTGCAGAGCAGAAATTCACCCAATGCTATAGATTAATTCATAAACAAGAAAATGAATATTTTAAATAATCTGGAACCAACATGTACCTCTATGCTGGCCTCTTGTGGGACCCATCATTCTCTTCAGCATTTAGGTGTCAACACTGAAGCTGTGCAAATTGACATGATATTGACCACAGGAAAGCAGAATAGGAAGATGAATTTGCCTGCAACACAAAATATTTGAACTCATTCATTTTGGATTGCTGAGCTTCCTTCCCAAACCCAGCTCTACAAGGATTCTACTGAAGAGTTAATTCAAACTTCCCTGCCTTGTTGTGGTCCTGGCATGAACCCCTGAGACATTCCACAGAGCACGCAAAGGCTCATGAGCTGTGCAGTGCTGATGTCTGGGACGGAAATAGAAGAGGTTTCTGCCCCCAACCCCTCATCACACTGAAGAGTAAATCACACCTACTACTTATATATACCTGTAAGGAAAGGAGGAAGAATAGAATAATCCACCCGAATCATCAAGAGGAAGGACTACCTAAAAAAGAATCCTTGGATTTTGGTGCTGCAAGTCAAGTGATTCAGTAGAAATGCTCCACATTTAAGAGAAAGAGGAGGGTTAAGTAAGATCTAGGGCTCAGAGCTGGAGCTCATGATGTTCCTAGGGAGGACTCTCTTCTGTGTGGGTTCTTAAAAATATCAGATAATAGATTTTTTATAAAAAAAAATAAAATAAAATAAAAGGCAGATGTGGATATACACCCACATCTGGAAAGAAAAGGCACAGGGCTCTCCCTGATGCGAGGAATTAAGCTGGAATTTGTATTTGTATTATGGCGATTGGTTTTCCCTCCTCATTTTGCATAATCTCTTTTTCAATGGTGAGGAGTGTAATTTCCCTTCAGTTCATAGAATGGTACTTGGAGAGGACAGAGAGGAAGTCTCTGCATTTTGTGAAAGAGAAAATTACCGGCATCCCTTTTGTTCCTTTAGGCAGGATTTGGATGGATTACTCATACTTAAAAAGGAAGGCGGCTTTTAACCTTAAAAAGAGAGAGAGAGAAAGAAAGAAAAAGAAAAGAAAGAAAAGAAAAAAGAGAAAGAAAACTCCTTGCATTAACACAGTGCATTGACATGTTACTAAATCTAAGGAATTTTGAAGGATAAATTCCCAGACTTTATCCAAAACATGAAACAAATTCTTCAAACACAAGCTGCCAAGCTCATCAACTTGTTCAGATCCCTGCAACTTTGGTCTCACCAAACTGCTCGCTTAGCTCCTTGATTGACTGCTTAACCCTCCCAGGCTGATTGAGATGGTGGGCAGGGGGAGACCAGAGGGGGCTGCTCAACAAGCTCAGAGCGTTGGCCCCTCTCGGAAGATCAGACTTCTGGAATCGATTTGAGTCCAGAATTGCATTACCCATGGAATGCGGAGTATGCACAGGCCTGATGGCTTGTGAACCACACTTCCTGGAGCTGGCCAGGAGCCAGAGCTAGGCCATCAGCATCTTAAAAATGAATTCTTTATGAGACAAAGAACAATCCACCCAATTTCTGAAATCGCTGAAGTGGAAAGCTTGTCTGTAAGTAACCTAAAACTTGGTTGACATTTAAACTCCTTTGTATTTTGAGCACATAGGGGGATCAAATGTCGCCCCAAAATGTCTTTTACTTTTCACAGGCAGGCACTATAAGACATTGAGCACCCTGGGATTATATCTTACTAAACTCAATTGCTCTGGTCGGAAGTCTGTTATTTTGTCAAAAATATTGCCTGCTAACTTCTCCAAAGGTAGGACAAATAAGACTAAATATGGTAAATAAAGACAAAGAGAGGCACTAGTTCTGCTTCTCCAAGAGCTTAAAGTCCAAAGGACAACACAAGATGAATATCCATGAAGGATGCCTGCCAGTCCAAATAAGACAAGTGTTTGCAGTGGTATCCTGCAGGAGTTTTGTAGGAAATGATGAGATGGGTAGTTGTGACTAGAAACAAATTGAGAAAAGATGGGAATGCAGGCTGAGAGGCAGGAGTCTGTGGAGCAACCCCAGCAAGAGAGGAGGAGGAGATAAGCACAGGGTGGGGAGGGGGGCGGATGGAAGGAAATGGAAGAGGGATGAAAGAGAGAATAGGGACTCAATTTTGTTTTATTTTGCAAGTAGATAATTATCTTATGGCTATATTCTAATGCTCTACTTTGGCAAGGAGTAATTTGCACCTGATTTCTTTCAGATTACCTTATTTCATTTCTATCTCTTATTTGGATGTTTGCTTCAAAGTCAATATTATTAGTCCTAAAAAGGAGTGGCTGGCTCACTTCTGGCTCTCAAAATCTGTAATACTGCCATAGGTCACCATGCTAAATAGCTCTTCTTTTTGCAAGGAGAAAAGTAGTTAATTTGGATTTGACAGTGCCTACAGAAGTGAGGGCCAGATTTGTGTCCAAATAATTGAGTAACTGATTATGTAGCACTCCACGGGCAGGTCCCAGCAACTCCATTCCCCTCTCCTGAACCACAGCACCTGAGATGTTGATGAAAATGACATTTCCTAACTGAATTCCCTTTTCTGTTTATGAAGAAGCCCAAGAAAAATCCACCTGAAAGGTAACTACTTTATTTTTCTAAGGGTCAAAATCACACATCTGTTGAGTCAACTTCTCATGATATTATTAATCCAAGTAACATTCTTAAAGTGTATTAATTGAGATTCTGGTGAGGTCAATGTTTACAAATAGAACCCTACTGCTAATCACAGTATGCTGAATCCAACAGTTTCATGGGAACCTAGAGCCAGCCCAACTGAGAATCACCCCTAAGCTGGATGAATCTTTTGTAAGATTTATTATTGTTGTTTAAATTTCTGCTTTCTAAAATAATACAAGGAAGTGAAGCACAGCTTCAAAAGTCATACTGGAAAATCCAGTCAAAAGTTGACCTAGTTTCTAACCAGACTTTAATTCATGAAAATTAAGTTGCCTCAAGTAAAAATTCTTTGAAGATATAGATAATGCCTCCCGTAGTTCTTTGGCGAAAACTTGAGTGAATGAATGGCTTTTTAAAAGAAGCTCTTGTTTATTAGGGATGGGTCAATCAATATGAGAGGTCTGGAGATGGGAGTAAATAAAACTGATTAATTCCTAAGGTGGAATTAGCAAGAATGCAGAAGAAAAACATCAATCTATTTGGTCAAAAAAAAAAAAAAAATCAAGGTCATTGGAATTGTTATCACCATGAACTACTGCAAACTGATTCAACTAATTTTCCGCTGAGTGGGACATTCCAGAGCTTTTGAAAGGCCCCAACATTTCACAGCATGTCTCCCCAGCAGGAAGGGCCCCTTAAAGATAATTTGATCAAGTCCATGTGTTTAGGGAAAAAAAATAAGACAAAGGCCCAAAGAGGTGCTCTATAATGCCTGAAGTCACACAGACAGACCCACCCACACAATGCTCCTGTAGTACCAGGGCTCCCTTAGGAAGGAAGAACAGTCACACAAGGGAACTGATGGGCCCAGGGTGCTGGAGCCAGGAAGCCTGTTAAGGAAAGGCTGAGCTGGCTGCAAGTATTGAGGAGCAATTGAGCAAATACCAAGGAATGTTAAACTTCTGTGCAGTCAGCCACAAGACTCTGTCCTGGGAGGCAAAATGCAGGACAAGGAGAAAGCAAGGCTTTGTTGGTAAAAGCCTAGAGAAGGAACATGGCTAATGATCTAGTCCATGAGCTCAAGTGCTGCAAATCCGTCCAAATTCAGGAATGTCACAAGCCTCTAAATTTCTCTTGCAGTTGGCTGGGAGAAGTATAAAGTGGCCTGTGAGATTTTCTTACGAAGTGAGATGCTATCATTTCCAGTGATGCCAGAATAAAAATAAAACCAAGGACCACAAAGAAATGACAGGGTGCTCAGATCCAAGCAGAACAAAAGGGCTGAGAATTTCCAGGAGTTGTTTTAAAAGAAAATATTTTCCCCCTAATGTCAAGGATAGAAACATCACAAAGAGGAACTGTGTTAAGATTTGTCTTTACATGTTACTGTGGCAGAAAAGGCAATATAGCAAAAGAGGGGAGTATAGAAGAGAATTAAAGTGGAATTGAGAGGAACAGGAGGGAAAGGTTTAAATCTTCGGCCAGGGTTTGAAAGATAGAATGTCAGAATACCCCACTGAGAGGAAGGTCAGAGCTTCACAGCATTCCAAGGGTTGGGCTCAGCAGAAAGCCAGGACAAGAAGGACTGCTTGTCTCTCATGTCACCCTAAGTCCTGGATGAAAACATTAAAATTCAGATCATGTCTAAAAACACAGCAGCAGAACATACCCAAAGGAGAGAAATGAGGCTTCTTCAGAATGAACTAAATCAGGCATGTGGGCTCTCCTGCTCTGACCGCGCAGTGCCAGAACTGGCAAAGGTCAAAACTCACAGTCCTCTGGAACCAGGGCTGACTGGTTTGGCTGAAAGGGCTCCGTGGTGGTTTGGTTGGTGTGTGTGTAAATGAGGCTTTGGTTAATTATCTAGATGTTTGGGCTACATAAGGTCAAATATGTGGAGAATTAGAAAAATCCAAAAAATGTACCAGATTATTTTTTCTTTTAATTTTTTGTCCAAATGCATTCCTACCATTGATGAATAAAGTATGAAGAATATAAAAATACAGTTAAAAGGCAATTTTACATCTCTCTCTCTCTCTCTCTCTCTCTCTCTGTGTGTGTGTGTGTGTGTGTGTGTGTGTGTGTGTGTGTTTAACTCAGGGCTGTGAGCCACAGTTATGATTATCTGTGCACAGGTAAGGGAAGTGCAACATTTAAGTCATTGGATAAGAAATCGCCTCAGGTGCCTTAATGCAATCTCATCTGAATTCATCAAGAACAGGCATATTTAGGCAAATGAACATATACATGCTCCAGAAGGAATAATTCAGGCTTTGTTCTTTGTGTAGAAAGTGGTTCAGAACAAAGAATTTGAAGTCAAATTGATCTAGTTTCAAATCATGGTGCTGTTGTATGTTCCAAGGCAAATTGCTTAACTTTTCTGAATTTTAATGGGCACATCTTTCAAAATGGGTTGCAAAAAGCAGAATTTTATAAGGTCATTGTATTAACTAAGATCACACATATAGAGCATATAATATAATCCCTAGAACAAAATAGGTGGTCAGGAATTATTAGCTGTGATATAAACAAGGTTGAACTGAATTGAGGGGATGGGACCTTAGACATCTGGATGGAGGGTTTTTGTTTGTTTTTGCTTTACCCTGGAGTATTATGCAGAATATGTTTCCATCTTGTACGGCATTGAGGTACATAAACTCTAAGGGTCACTCCAATTTTAAGGTTGCAAGGGTTTCTTATTTCATAATTAGTATCTCAAGTTGTCACTCCCCTTTTTTACTAGTTGTCCAATCATCATTAATTTCTTATAAGGGTACAATCAACTTATGTTGGACCAAGTAAGAGACCATTACAAGCATAACAGTAAAGGACAGGGGCCAATAAAGAGTGGTAGCTGTGTACAAGTCAACAAATGCAGAAAGCCATCAAAAGGTCCTAAATCACTGTATGGTGCATGCACACAAAACAGCGTCTGCCATATTGAATGGGATGATGAATGCCATGCTGCACTTGGCACTTGGCACACCCAATCTCACTTAATCTCACTGTCCCCATTCCCAGAAAGGAAATTTAGGCGTAGAGAGATTTAGAATCTTAGTTGAGGTCATATAGCTAGCAAGTCGCATAAACCAGCTTGTCAAAGCCCATGTTTAAACACTCCACTACCTGTCTATCACACCTCTCTCTCGGCCTTTTAAGAGAGTAAATGCCACACTACTTTTTTACTTTAATCTATGCCATGTTATGAACTGCCTCTGTGAAGTGGAAAATCAGCAAAGACTATGAATGAGGTAATGGACTGGAAAACTAGGTTCTGATCATAACTGGAGCACTTCGTACTGAGTAAGTCATTTAAAATCTTTGACCCTGCTTGTCCTCTATGTTAAAATAAAGTTTTAATGGTTTACCTCCAAAATCCATTTCATCCCCGCAAATTGACTCAGACGGAGAGTTAGTTTCATGAAAAAAAGTAAGCGTTTTCCTGACCATCACAAAACGTCTAGAGGATCGTTCCTTGGTTTTGACCTGGAAGATCCGGTAAGATAGGGCATTATTTCATTTAGATCTCTAAGGTCTGGTGCTTACTTCCTTAACACCTTTGCTCCTAGGATTTCACTTTCCACTGTTCAGAGCTGCAATGTCTCTTCTCCTAAATCTTCATCATTTTCACCCAGAGTCACTTTGTTACCAGAGCAATTTGCATGGAGCAATTCCATAACAAAATCCATCTGCTGTGTTTATCCATGGACAAGGATTCTCTTCAAGACAAAGGACATTATTAGACAAAGGATACCAAAGGCTACGAAGCCGTGGTCTTCCTGAGAAACCATGGCATAATGCTACCCATGGTAGCCAAATCATTTAACATGATTGAATAATCTCATTTGCAGTGTTGGACATGGGAGGAGTATGGATAGATGAAGTTCTCTTACCTTGCATTGATGTTCTCTGCCAACAAAAATATTGTTTTCTTTTCCCCAGACCTTTACAAAGTATTATCTTCCAGTTCTTAAGAATGGAACAAGGGCATACCAAGTGATATCAACCTATTGTCATTATTTTTGTTCTCTCCAGTACCAACAGGTAGATTCTTGGCTAATAATCAGTAATAGTTTTCAAATTCCTTCAGTAGGAAATTCTTTGAGTTTGGCTTTTGAGTTTATATTATTGTTGACAAGTTGAAAGGCCTGGCCTTGTTGTTATGTTAAAACTGAAGCACAGGCCCACCTGTTCCACTGCCATGTAAAAGACAATCTTAGTAGGCAAAACAGACTTTTAACTCTGGTAACAGTGACTACAAGAAAAGCTAAAAGACATCAAAAATTTTCCCTAAATTTTGATAGCGCAAAATGACCTCCCCAAGAAGTATGGAAGAGAAGAAAACTAGAGATGCTAGAAATACTATACAGAGTTAAATTTGGAGGTGGGTATGTCAACTATTGACACCTCAGAGGAGTTTACACACTTAAAAAAATTTAAAAAAGCTTTATGGTCATTTACTTCATACTCTCTATCCCTTTTTTACCTTTTGTGACATGAATTTTTGTTTGTTTGTTTTTAAATGCTCTTCTTGCCTCAGGGAGTTCAAGTGTACTGAAGGAGACAGTGAAGTAAATGGATAATTCTAATTTAGAGCTGAGAGCTGTCCCTCCATAACCCCGCACACTCCCAACATATCTGCACAGGTTCTAAGCAGGAATCAGCTCACATCAGTCCTTAAAAACAGTGGGACCCACAACTGGAAACCACAAAAAGCAGCCATCTGTCACAGCCACTCCAGCCCTCCCACACCCACAGAGGAAGGCAGGGGCCGAGTTAGAGACTCTGCCGCCCCCACTGCTGGCTCTCTGTGCGTCCTCAGCCTCACCATCAGCCTCACCATCACACCTCCGCAGCCCTGGGGCGTGCTTCGCACTCACAGCCCGTCAGATTCCAAAAACTCACGTCTGTATTGCTGGCATGTCATTCTCCTCTGGCTGGTTTGCTGCTTCTTTCCCGCAGCATCCCTCAGTGTGGAGGCCGGGGTGGTTGCAGGTCAGACGGCAGGTAACCCTTAACTTCATGGAGACCATCCACTGGAGTTGAGCAGCTCCTGGCTTCCTGTTGCCAGCCCTGCCTGCTCCTGCATGGGAATCCTCCACACCCTTTGCCCTGATGAAGGGAAGCCTCGGGAAGCTGGCTTTGCTGTCCTCTTCTTGCCTCCCACCTGCCAGCCTCCCATCAGGAGACAGCTGTTCTGCTTCCTGTGACCCTCGTGATTTCCTCAAAAGAATCACCCCAAGTCCATGAGAAGCTTCTCCCGACACCCACCGATGGAGAAGCTAATGTTATGTTCTTTTAATTCTATCATTTTTAAAAAACTCACTACAAATCAATATTATTATTGTTTTATACAAATAAACTTAATTTACATTTAGCACATATTGACTGCTTTCTTGACTCCTTCCCCCTCCCTCTCTTAGGCCTTAGGCCTTCTATCTATAGTAAAATTTCCTTCTGCATGAAGAATATATTTTAGAATTTTCTTTAAAGTGCACTGGCAAAAAACACAGTTTTTGATTATTTGAAAAATATTTATTTTTATCTTGAAAGAAAGTTTTATATGAAATTCTTTATTAGAAGTTATTACATAAAACTGAGCATACTCTTCCACTACCTTCTGGGCATCTACAGTTACTATTGGAAAGCCAACTTCAGACTCACTACATAGATGTCTTTTTTCTCTGGCTGTTTTTAATATTTTTCTCTTTGTTTCTGGTGCTGTACAGTTTTACTAGGATATATCTACCTGTAGTGATCTTTTAATTTATTCTGTTGGGATTCATTGTGTCCTTTACAACTGCTACTTGCATTCTTTCAAGTATTCTGGAAAGTTCATTTCTCCTCTTATTTGAAGACACTCTGCCCTCTGAATGCCTTACCTCCTCCCCGCCCCCATGGTTTTCAATGTTTTCATTCTTATTGTCAGATGACACTGTATGCTATATCACTTCTTCTGGCCTGTCTTTCACTTTAATGGTTACTTCTTCACTATTGTTAATTCACTGATAACCACTGAGATTTTTATTTCGTTATGGCATTGTCATTCCTAGCCATTTTCAGTTTGGTTTTTTCATCAAATTTGTGATATCATATTTTTAAATTTTTATATAACAGCGGAATACATTACAATTCTTATCACATATATAGAGCATGATTTTTTCATATCTATGATTGTATACACAGTATATTCACACCAGTCGTGTCTTCATACATGTACTTTGGATAATAATGATCATCACATTCCACCATCATTAATAACCCATGTCCCCTCCCTTTCCCTCCCACCCCTCTGCCCTATCTAGAGTTCATCTATTCCTCCCATGCTCCCCCTCCCTATCTCACTATGAATCAGCCTCCTTATATCAGAGAAAACATTTGGCATTTGGGTTTTGGGGATTAGCTAACTTCACTTAGCATTATCTTCTCTAACTCCATCCATTTACCTGCAAATGCCATGATTTTATTCTCTTTTATTTCTGAGTAATATTCCATTGAAACTAGACACCAAAAAAACAAATGCCCCAATCAATAAATGGGCCAAGTACCTGAAGAGACACTTCTCAGAAGATGGTGTACAATCAATCAACAAACACATGTAAAAATGTTCATCATCACTAGCAATTAGAGAAATGCAAATAAAAACCACTCTAAGATTTCATCTCACTCCAGTCAGAATGGCAGCTATTATGCATACAAAAAACAATAAGTGTTGGCAAGGATGTGGGGGAAAAGGCACACTCATACACTGCTGGTGGGACTTGCAAATTGGTGCAGCCAATATGGAAAGCAGTATGGAGATTCCTTGGACAATTGGGAATGGAACCACCATTTGACCCAGCTATCCCCCTCCTCTGCCTATACCCAAAAACTTAAACACAGCATACTACAGGGACACAGCCACATCAATGTTTATAGCAGCACAATTCACAATAGCTAAATTGTGGAACCAACCTAGATGCCCTTCAATAGATGAATGGATTAAAAAAATGTGATATCATTTTTACAGTATCTTATTACTTTAAGTCACTTTCAAACTTGTACTCTATATCCTTGGGCATATTCAACATGGCTTTTTGAAAGGCTATGTCTGATATTCCAGCATGTGAAGTCTTTTCAAGACTTTTTCCACTTCAGGAATTTGTTGCTTGTTTTTGTTGGTTATAAAGTACGTCAACTTCTCTACTTGAAGGATCGGTTACCTTTAGCAATGTGCTGATCTTTGTACTTGAAAAAAAAAAAAAAATTTAGGAATGAACTCAGACCTTCTCCATAGAATACTTAAACTTTCTTCTGTTGGTTGATCAGGATAATCACCAGCCCAGACCCACCTGTAGTTCTCCTAATGGTCTCCTTACCTTGTTAGGCCCTAGCTTCTTATTTCTATACTCCAGAACTCATATTAAACAATAGTTTATTCAGGCATGGTGGCACATGCCTGTAATCCCAGCAACTTGGGAGGCTGAGGCAGGAGGATGGAGAGTTCAAAGCCAGCCTCAGCAAAAGCAAGATGCTAAGCAACTCAGTGAGACCCTGTCTCTAAATTAAATACAAAATAAGGCTGGGGATGTGACTCAGTGGTCAAATGCCCCTGAGTTCAATCCATGGTATTCAAAACAAAATGAAAAACAATAGTTTAAATGTGCAAGGATACCTCAGGACAAAAAAAAAAATTCCATGTTCAGTTTCCATTCAAGATTTCTGGTCTCTCTTCAACTTCTCTTGTCTGATCTTTGATGTTTTAAAATTTTGCCGGGGGTTGATCGGTATAACCCAGAAACAAAGAAATTCAATGGTAAAGGGATTTTACATTACTCAAAATTATTAGAAGCATACAACTCTGTATATATTTTAAAATACAAAAAAATTAAATTTCATTTTTTTCACATGGCTTTCACAGACCTCCAGCTCCCAATTATGAGGACTTTCTTCAGATTGGGTTCAACATGATTGTCAGAATAGAAGACAGTGAAAGCTTTTGTAGTTGTGTATAGCCAAGGACTTCATGTGAAATATGTATATATATTTCATGAGTCATTTTGTCTTGTAAATTTGATTCAATTCTTTATCTCATTACATAACTAAATCATACTTGCTTGATTACTTATCTATCATCAAACATTTTATTTTCCAATTTTCTAGTTTTTCACTATAATAATGAACACGGTTTTGAGTCTATCAGTCCCCAAGTCTCTGAGAGAATCTCTAATATTTGTAGTGAAACTAGCTTATCAAAGAGTATACGGACATAAATCTTGGTAAGTATTGCCAAATCATCCTCTGGTGAGGTGCCTCCAATTTGCCCTCTCCAGCAACAAGATCTGAGTCTTTGTTTTAACAATACTCAGTAACATTGATTATTATCACTAAAAAATATATATGTACTTAATTTTAAGTTAAATAAAACTAAAAATACTTTTATTGTTTGAACTTAATTTCTTTCATTATCATGACCTTAAACTTCTTGTCTTATTGGACATTCAAAATTTCTCCCACAAATTATCTGTTTGTATTCTATGCTATTTCTAAATAGGAATGTATATCATGTTCCTATTTAACTTATTACAAAAGTGAACTTTGTAAATTAGGCATATTGACCTTTCACAAAATCTGCAAATATTTTTAGACTCTGTCCTTTAGATTGAGATATATAATACTTTATCACATACCGAAATTTATACTCAAATATCCTTTTTCCTTTATGGTTTCAATAATGATGATTGGTTGCCAGAACATTCATTTTTATAATTTATTACATCAATAATTTTTGGAGACACAGAATAGCCAAAACAATCTTGAAAAAGAAAAACAAGATTATAAGGCTTAATGAGGAAAAGATTAACATTAAACAGAGAAGAATGGTGGGAGGGAAAGGGAGAGAGAAGAGAAATTGCATGGAAATGGAAGGAGACCCTCATTGTTACACAAAATTACATATAAGAGGTTGTGAGGGGAAAGGGGGAAAAAAAACAAGGGAGAGAATTGAATAACAGCAGATGGGGTAGAGAGGGAAGATGGGAGGGGAGGGGAGGGGGGATAGTAGGGGATAGGAAAGGTAGCAGAATACAACAGTCACTAATATGGCATTATGTAAAAATGTGGATGTGTAACTGATGGGATTCTGCAATTTGTATTTGGGATAAAAATGGGAGTTCATAACCCACTTGAATCAAATGTATGAAAGATGATATGTCATGAGCTTTGTAATGTTTTGAACAACCAATAAAAAAAAGAAAATTTAAAAAAAAAGATTATAAGGCTTAAACTTCTCTATTTCAAAGGGTACTACAAAGATACAATAATCGAAACAGTGTGGTGCTGGCATAAGGCATAGGATGAGCATGTCCATCAATGGAATAGGATCAACAACCATGAATAATCCCATGCAGTCATGTCAAAGCGTCAAAGACAACTTAGTGGGGAAAACAATAGTCCAATAGTCTTTCTAACAAATGGTACTGGGAAAAATCAATATCTACATGTAAATGGATGAAGTTGGACCCCAGTCTCATGTAAACCACAAAATTATTTTAAAATATGTCAAAGGTATGAACTAAGAACTGTTTAAAACTCTTAAAGTATAGGAGTATGCCTTCATAACTTTGAACGTTTTTAGACATAATACTGAAATCACAAACATTAAAAGAAAAATAGATAAATGGGACTCTATCAAAATTATAAATGTTTTTGCTGTAAATATTACCATCAAGAAAGTGAAAAGACAACCCATGGAATGAAAGGATAATTCTTACAAAATCATTTGTCTGATAAAGGACTTATAAGTATCTAGAATATGAAAAGAACTCATAACTCAACAATAAAAGACATATACTTCAATTTTTAAGTGGGTAAAATATCTAAATAGAAATTTCTCTAGAGTAGATACACAAATAACTAATAAGTTTCTAAAAAGATGTTCAATATTATTAGTCATTCCAAAATGTAAGTCAAAACCATATAACTGCATACCAGTTAGGATATCTATAATTAAAAAGGCAAATAAGGATATGAATAAAACTGGAATTTTCATCCAGTGCTGATGAGACTCTTAAATGGGGCAGATTCTTTTGGTCTGGAAATTCCTCAATGTGTTAAACATAGAGTTAGTTACCCTATGACTTAGCAATTTTACTTCTAGGTATATATAAAAGGAAATAAAACGTCCACAATGTGATATACACATGAATGTTTATAGCAGCATAACCAAAAGCATGAATGTTTATAATAGCATAACCAAAACAACCCAAATATCCATCAACTGGAAAATAGATAAATAAAATGTGTTATATCCATACAATTAAATGCTATTTAAAAATAAAAGGAAACCAAATACTGATACATGTTGCTACATGGATGAATGTTGAAAACATGCTAAGTGAAAAAGCCAGACACAAAAATGTTACATATGACATGCACAGAATAGACAAATAGATGAAAAAAAAAAAAAGAACTACTGGTTTCTAGGAAATAGGCAGAGGTAGAAATGGGGAGTATGGTATTTCTTTAGGAAGTATGAATAAGTTTAAAATTAGATTGTGATAATGTATGTATAAGTCTTTAAATACAATAAAACAAATAAACATTGAATCCTATACTTTCAGTGAGTAAATATATATATATATATATATATATATATATATATATATATATGTATATGTGTGTGTGTGTGTGTGTGTGTATATATATATATATATATATATATTCATATACACATAAATTATATCTCAACAATACTGTTAAAATAAATGCTAGGAAGCAATTTTGTAAAATTGTAAATATATTCATGATAGAAATACTTTTGTGAAATGGAACATAATTTTTTAACATGATAGATAATATCAAACCAAGATTATATTTTGCCATATTTAGTAATGAAATACCAGAGGCACTTCCATTAAGTGGATAAAAAAGTGTTTTGATATTTAACATATTTCTGGAATCTAGAACCAATGCAATAAAACAAGAAAAATAACTGAGATATATCTTTTCAATACTCACAAATGATATTATAATGTGTCTATAAAATTTAATACCTTAAAAAGAGATAATGTAAATTCTGCACAAATTCATCCCAAAAAACTAAAAATGATGGGAATACTCAGTGATGACAGATTTTGTTAAAAGTCCTATAGTCTCACAAATTGTTGGCAAGGCCCAGCATAAAACTACCTATCTAATGACTTTTCTAAAAACACAACATTATATATTTGTGAGTGACTTCTACCTGCTTAAAATACCTTGAACCTTAGAACCATAATTCTTGTTTGTCACTATGTAGTACTTGTAGATAGTAAGAAAGTGACAAATGTGTAAATTGGGTTTGTTTGTTTGATGTACAATATGTTGGTCTCTGCTGAGAAATTTATACTTGTTTATTCTTAGATAGGGTTAATGGAATTAATTTGAAGTATGCATGGGACAGAATTCTGTAGATTATCTGAATAATCTAGAACCAAAAACTATGTGAAACTAAGATACTCTTTTTTTTATTGGTTATTCAAAACATTACAAAGATTGCAGAATCACATCGGTTACACATCCACATTTTTACATAATGCCATAATAGTAACTGTACTCTTGACCTCACCAATACCAATGGATAAAAAAGAAAATAAATAAATAAAAGTCATTGCCACTAAAGCATGTGTCCAAGAAAATTAAGTTGGGTTTTGCTTACTAGGTTAGACTTGAGACTGAGACAAATGAAAGAAGTAAACACCCTATATTTTATTCAGATAATTATCAAAAGGGATCATCTGCCATTATCCAGGCTGAAAAATGCTAATTCAGAAGACCAGCCAAACAATAAACTAAATGCCCCCATTCAACCCTGTCAATATGAGTGAAAGAAGTTGTTTCATGCCTTACAGGAGTTTGTGAGGGGAGCTATTCCTTGCTTCATCTAGGAAACTTTCTTGTCCCATCCCTGAGAATCATTTTGTACTATTTGAGGACATCAGCAAGGTGGGAAAGCTGATATTTCATTCCATTACTAGACATGAAAGGAGGAGATTAAAAGCCACAATCTCCCTGGGATTGACACAGCAGGATAAGAGGGGCACATAGGGGCACAAGAGGATGAGATGCCACTCCGAGGAGTCAGCAGGAAAAGGTACCCTATTCCTACAAGACACCACTGATAACTATGGAAGCTACTCCAGGAATTTCCTCCCTGAGTAAGCATGTCAAAGCAACTATCCATGCTGTTAAGAGTTCATGCACAATGAGCAAAAATGATCAAGAAGGACCATCATGGTCAACAAAGGTCAAAACTGCTACATTGCCTGCTCATGGAGAATGTTTCCCTTTCATTTTCTATTTCCGTTTTTTCCTGCCCTAACACCTAAGAAACATCAGCCAGGAAGGTTAATTGGGGAGGAATATCTGAAGGTCAAGTCAAACAACCCTCATCTTCACTCCAAACAATAAAACCTCATCACTGAAGAAGAGAAAAGAAAGAACCACTTTCAATATAATATGGGATTGAAGCTTGAAGATGAAACAATTGGATCTGGAGAAATTTATATAAAACCATTTAAGTAACAATCATCAATCAAAGTCATAGAACCAACAGAAGATATCATTAAAAGAGTCGCCATTACAGATGAACACAACAGTGACACTTATAGAAAAAGTAAACCTTCAAATTTATATCTTCAATAAAATACAGTTCATCAATAAATTGGCTACATAAATTAGTGTATTATATACATAAATGCTGCCAAAAATATTCCAGGTTTTAAACTTAACCCTAGTCTTTCTCCACCTGCCTAGTTTATAAACTAAAATTGACCAAAGAAAAAATTAGGTCTCTAGAAATCTTGCATTGACCATAGTCTCAGCCCTGACTAATCTCATATAAAATTTTCATCCTGCTCCCAATCATGAGAGTTGTATGCCTTTGACTCATCTTTCCATTTACAACTTTAGACCCCCAAATTGGCAAAACTTCCCTGGATATGAACTTTTGATTCTCTCTTCAAATATGATTCATAAATTCCCTCCAACCCCTGAACCTTCAATCCTCCTGCATCATCATCTCACTGATTTGTCCTGACACCTGGGCTTGCAGGCTTCCGTGCCACCCAAGCCACCAAAGCTCCTGTTAGTTTTGATCTACACCATGTTTGGGGAATCACAGCATGCCAGAACATGAAGAGGGCTGTTTCACTGAGTGACAGTTTTGCATTTGTCAGTTTGTTTGTTTGTTTGTTTGTTTGTAACCTTAAGTTACTAAGTTTGATGTTCTCTCAGTCAAATCAGTACCCAGATATTCCTGTATCTCACAAGTCTTGTGTTGGAAGGTGTCAGAGTTAACCTCATTAGTACCAAGCTCCATCCAACATGGAGAGTTAACCAGAAACATGTTACAGAAATCTTCCTTTTCATAGTTAATTTTAGAAGTCACTTAAAATAAGGATGTGTGGATGGGTCTTACCAAAAAAGTACTATGAGTTTTAATTTCAATGAACACAAATAGAAATGTAAATTTGTTTACCATATAATAATAGACCCATAACTTTTTTCTTTGAGTATGGATCTTCTAATCAGAGTGCTGCTTGGTTTTTACTACACAAATACTACACTTGTAAGTATCATCCACAATATCCAATTTTTATCTCTTTAAAATGAAATCAAACTTTAAAGTCATTTATTAAAAAAGTATAGTATAGAATTTTAGACTTTTTGATTTTTGGTCAAACTTTTTATAATCAATAGCAGTTTTTCAAAGTAATCCATCTTTATTGAGTCAAAACGATTTTAACTTTGTTTCAAATAAAAAGAAAACACATTTTCACATTCATATTCTACTTCTTTATGTAAAATAAAATTAAAATTTCCAATTATAATTCCATGTATGGCTGAAATGAACAGGTTTGGGAATAAACTCAGCTAGCTCTTGGTAAGCATATCATTTTTTTTTCTGAGCCAACTTGTATGGGTTTACTAGAAAGTGTCTTTGCTGTGCTAAGGACATTTGTAAGAATGTCTTACAGTGGGAATGAAGAACATTCATTAATCCAGCAAGTCAATTAAGTAGAGGTATGTTTAAAGAACTCCTGCTTTATACAGTAATATGCCTAATGATCATTTATCAGATGCTTTATAGCCTACAAAGTGCAATCTTGTATGTTACAGGCACACTCCACAGCATATTCTTTAGAAATGCTTTTTTTTTCAAATGTTTACTAAGTGCAACAAACTACAATCAAAACAAATCATGAATGGTTTTACAGTTATTTCTCATTCTTTTCACTTCATTTTAATTTTATAAGAATTGAGACATCTTTATTCCTTTGATCTTTTCCCAAACAATTTCCTGGAAATCTTTCTCATTTCCAAAACTGAGAGAGACAATTTAAAGTTTCTAGTATGGAGGTAAGAAAAACTGAAATGAATAGATTAATTAATCAGATAATTAACTTAGCGTGACAGCATTTAAGAATTAAGATACATTATGGAACCATGTATTTGATCCCTGAAAAATCAGAAAAGCTTCATGAAAGATGAACTCTCTATATTAAGCTTTGATTGAAATAATGAACAGTCATTTGAGTCAGACTTTTAAGAATGGATGTGAACTCTACAGCATGTACAACCACAAAAATGGGATCCTAATTAGGATATATTCCATGTATGTATAACATGTCAAAATACAATCTACTGTCATGTGCATCTAAAAAGAACAAATAAAAAAAAAAGAATGGATATGATTTCAATTACTAGCCAGAAATTGGGAGGGAAAGGCATTTCCTCCAAAGTGGATGGCATGAATGGAATATTGGAAGCTATAGAGTGCATTTAAATGTGTGTGTGTGTGTGTGTGTGTGTGTGTGTGTGTGTGCAAGGGCCAAGGAGAGGAAGCAGAGTGGTGGTTGAGAGTCCTGCTGCCGAGCAAGACTCCAACACTCTAGGAGGGAATGAGTAAGAGCCCAGAAGGCCCATTCCTGAGAGACAGATGAGTAACTCTCTCCAGAAGCCACCAACGTGGATTTTATTGGGTTTAGATTTTCTGAAGCAAACTGAGAGAGATTTATCTTTTCTGGGTCTGGCGGTTTTAAGTTTTTGAAACCATAGCCTCAAAGACAGGAAAACAGAATCGTCAGTCAGATGGGGCCACCCATGCAAAAGCGTGAAGTCTCCAGCCAGGCCATTTATTCCGGTCATGTCTTTGGGCACAAGACAATTGTTTGGGATAAAAACTTGGGCTTCCACAGCAAGTGTAATACAATATAGGCATGATTGTGAAGGGAAGTCTGCTTTTATAGTGATCAAGCTTTCCAGTAATCATACTGGTGACATGACCAAGTGGTATTTCGGGGGATTCCTTCTGGCATAATCTCTCAGTGAACTGTGGGGATGAAATGTCCTTCTCTTCATAGGACGTTTTAGAATTTAGTTTACTATAAAATATGAACTCTAAAGTTAATAAACAGGGTGGCATTTGGTGCCAAGGATTAAATATTTACTGGCAAAATATACAGTGATGAAAAGGGTTTTCAAACAGGCCATAAATCACAGGGTCTGAACTCTCTATTAAATATTATTTTTACCAGGGAAAAATAAAGCATAGCTCAAGAAAAAAAAAAATTAACTCATTGTTGTGGCTCCCTCAGACTGCAGCTATGAAGACTCATCAAACATTCTTTTGTAAAACCAGGTAAATAGCAGAGATCTTATTTGATGTTTAAATCGATTCACTCTTTAATGATATAAATACTAACACCCCAGACTTCATGCAGCCACTGTTGAATATTTCTTTCACAGCCCTCTCCCATCCAGTCTTTCCTACTAAAACCATCTTGTCTGCTAACTGTGTAATTGTTAGGAGGACCTGCCATGCAGTCAATCTGCTGAGGTTCAAATTTTTGCTCATCCGGTTCCTAGGTGTGTTACTTAATCACTCTGTTCTTCAACTTACTCATGAACAAAACAGGTATATTAATAGTACTACAATATAGGTTTCTATATGGCTTAAATGAGTTAATATGTGTCTAAAGCACTAAGAACAGTCTAGAAAATAGTTAATTTTTCGTATTACTGCCCTTTAGCCTCCGCTTTACTTATCCAATTAGCCATCTTTCAAACTCTAGCTTAATTCTTTAATGAGCTTCCTTTGATCAATGCAGTTCTTTCCTAAATATGCATGACTTCTTAGGACCGCACCTATCTTTTTTGATATCTAATTGCATATTGTGTGCTACTCCAAATTGGTTCATGGTTTTCCTAATCAATCAATCAATCTCCTAGAAAAAGAGACAAGGACTAACTTTTTAAAGATCTCATTTATCTGGATGTGCCTCTCAAAAAGCATGATATTGATAGTGACCAGAAATTTGGCATTAAGAGAGCCTACTGTGTGCATGCAGCTCATAGCTAAGTATATCTCTCTACCCTCCAACTTGCATAGTGAGAGGCATGGATACAAGGCATAAATCATGCCCTCTGTAACTGCTAACATTTTGTCTGAATGTACATTTGATAAACCATTTTTTTTTAAAGAGAGAGAGAGAGAGTTTTTTTTTTAATGTTTATTTTTTAGTTTTCGGCAGACACAACATCTTTGTTTGTATGTGGTGCTGAGGATCGAACCCGGGCCGCACGCATGCCAGGCGAGCGCGCTACCGCTTGAGCCACATCCCCAGCCCTTGATAAACCATTTTTAAGATGATTTAAGATGTATGGTGGGTGGATGGATGAATAGATGGATTGATGGATTAGGTGGGTGGGTGGATGAATGGTTGGATCAATGTAGGACTGAGGGGTAAAGTCCTGCAGAACTAAAGAAAGGAGTTTGCCTCTGGAAATAATTTACTAGACAAAGCAGAAATAAATTTTAGAAGATAACTGTTTCACATTATCTGTAAGATACAGGAAAAGAATATGAAGGAAGGATGAGTTTGAGATGAAAGCCCAGTGGGCAAGGTGTCAGTTAAGAGGACAGAGTCTAGACCATCATTGTGGTTGAAAGTGGAGAATAATGAATAAGAGAGAAAGAGAGAGAGAGAGGAAAAGAGGGAGGAAAAAAGGGAGGGAGGAACTGATAATGTGATACTGCTCTGTGTTGTAATTCCATTTCCTTTAAATTTAGCATTCATGGAGAGCAGCTAAGTGGCTTTCTGTAGTCTGAAACTTGTGTTCCTAATTAGACTCATTTATGCCACAACATCAAGAACATGAAATTACTGGAGGCAGTTGAAGGAGGGGTGTAGTTGAAGGTCAGTGTTTTTCTTGGATTAATAGGAATCACAAGAATGGCTGAATGCTATGTTCTCTGTTTTCCTTATCATTGTGAAGACAAATAAATTAAAAAGTTAAAAAAAAAACCTTGTTCAACTGAACCTTGGGACCATAGGTCATGATCAAAATTATTATAGACATATCCCTGCTTCAGTATAAGAAGGCCTTCTTTTAAATTATATCAGAAACTTTCCTCAGAGACCTCTAGAGAGGTAGATTCCAATGTTATAAAAAGGTTTTGCAAATGAAACTATCTGTCAGTCAAATTTTTATCTGAAATCCCATATTCTGCAAAGGGATTTTTCCCAATGAATAAAAGCAAGTTACAGACTACTGTGAAGATTTTCTGCAAAATTCAATAGATAGAAAGACATAGGACCTGAATTTTAGTTCCAAATTTCTTTGTTAATTTCTTCAGCAAGTTGGTCGAAATCACCAAATTTGAGTCTTTGTTTTCTAAAAGAAAAAAAATAATAATTCTTATCTCTCAGAACAAATGTGGAATCCAGAAACAATTCTTCAGGACTTTATAAGGCAGCAAGCACTTTTGGTATCTTCTAAAGATGATATATTTGAATAGTAAACACTCAAAATATAAGTTTCAAAATTATCTGTGGAAGTTCAAAGGAAGATACAAAGTATGCAAATATGCCAGTTTGCTTCCTCATTCAGTCCCTATTCCACAGCCCCAACCAAAGCCTCTTGCAAATTAAACTCTCACACAATAACTTGATCTCAGTATTTCCTGATTTCTTTTATGCATCCTGCATATATATGTATATATATATATATATATATATATATATATATATATATATATATATATATATCAACCTGTTTCTGTTTGACCATATGAGTATACAAATGATTTTCCCCAGAGAACATAACTCCATGGTCCCCCCATGACTACAGGAATCTATAGGCCTGTGGCTGAAAATGATGACCATAATAAGGATGCTTAACACCCTGTTGAAAATGGTACCACAGAGTGAGGGAGTCCTATCATGAATCCAATGGAAGGTAGCTCTAAAGCTGCCTTTGTGACTTGAGTTTTCAAATCTTCCATGAGGTTCCACTTAAATACACAACAGATGCACACAAAGCCTCAGCAATTGGCAAATTATATTATTGTAACTAGCAAACCAAATCTGAAAGCCTTGGGCAAAAGTTTTCACAAAGTGCATTGGGGAAAATGCCAGCTCAGAAGATGGTAGAGGTTCTGATTAGGGGTTTGCCCACATCTTAAATAAATAAATAGCAAACCCTCCTTACCACCCAGAATGTTTTTTTCTTGAATGGAATTATTACTCAGTGGAAAGATAAACACTGAAATTTGAAGCAGAAGTTTTCTGTGCATTGATATTAAACTATAAGAAATGAACCCACAAGACAAAGAGGCGAAAGGAGAAACAGCTTCTTATGGTCCCTGCTTCTTCTCCGTTCTGTACCCATAATTGCTTCCTGACTTTTTCCCTCCTTCTTCCCTCACCTATGGTGGGACCTTCTCATTATGGTGCCTCCTGATAAATCCCCCACTGACCTTCCATATCCCCTTCTCTAAGAAGCCTATTCCTGCTCTCTGTCTGGTCCATGAGATACTTCATCTCAGGAGTAAAGCCTCCGAAGAGTCAGGACCCCAGGCTTCCAAACAAGGCTTCACTTACTTGAGCAGGTAGCTTAACCCATAGGCTTTATCTGTAAAATCGGAATAATAATAGGACTGCCTCATCAGGTTGTAGTGAAGAACAAAGAGACAGTATACATCCAGAGCTTTGTGCAGTGTGTGAGAAAAAATAATCAAGCTGAAGTTGTTTGCTATCATTCCATCACTTATATTCAAGCATATTTCATTCATCTTTGTATCACCAGCACCTAACATGGTACCTACACAGCACAGGCTCTAAGATTTTTTTTCATTTAGCAAATGAATAAATATGTACCATCCTTCACACTTTAAAAAGAAATTTCACATATGTGGTCTCACTGGCTCCTTGTTCTAACACTCAGAGGGAAGAAAGGCAAGCCTAACACTCCTTCCTTGGGAGAAATGCCTTGCTCTGTCTCCACATACATCTGCTAGGCTGCCAATCATGGGGCACCATCCTCTTGAGTGCAGGGAAGTCCATGGAACAAGATTGAGCCAAATAAATTATTTCTGGCAATGTTGCACTTTGAAGAAAGAAGCAATGAACAGAAAACTGCTGGGGCTATTTTAGTCAAAAATGTAGCATTCCTGGAAAAAATCAGCCCACTCCTGGAACTGAAATTCCAGAAGCTGTCCTTATCCAGCCCTTCCTGCAGTCTGGTTGTTGAGTGCCTCTTTTGAATTTGAGAGTGACACTGGATCCTTCCACCAAATGTCTTTCTTTATAAGCCCAAGACTAGTTTCTGTTGCTTAGAAGCAAAGAATTCAAACAAATAAAATTAATATCTCCAATTTATACTTAAGAAAACCAAACTTCTGTATAAAATTGAAATCATTCATGTGAAGTCCAAAACATACAGAATTTGCTAATGTGTCGTCAAGGCACACATACATAGGTATTAAATTATAATAAGAAGAAAGGAGATGAAACAAATGCAACATTTATTAGGGCGTTTATACTTGGGAATAGGGAAAATGGAAAATGATCAGAAGAACCGGATTGTAAAAGTCACCAAACACACACACACACACACTCATCAAAGGCACTGGGAATGTTCTCTTTAGCTGGGGAATGAGGTAGAATGGCATGTGCTGTATTAATCATTTATACATCCATGTGCTTATGTGTGTGTGTGTGTGTGTGTGTGTGTGTGTGTGTGTGTGTGGTCTATATGGAATATTTCATAATAAAATGACTTTTTTCATAAGTGAAAAAAAATCTAAGGTCCAAATACATTAAATGATTTGTAAAAATAAATTAAGTGGTAAATCATAACTAGAACCTAGACTTTAGGATTCTTTTCCAGTGCTCTCTCCATTTAGTCACAGTACAAAATGGAAAATGGGACCTCTTCAACTGCATTTGGGACAAAAAGTTGATGAGGATTAATTAGCTGACCCGTAGTATTAGAAAGATGTAAGGCTTACTTTTCATATCCTGAAACAATCAGAGAATGGGGTTTGGGAGGTGGATGTGAGGCTCAGAAATCACCTGGCTGGATTCCAGGGAACGTCTTCTTCCACACTGAAGGTGGGTCACAGCTGGGTGGTATTTCCATGGGCATTACCTCCTGCAGCTGCTCCACTGATCACAAGTCACTTTCAGACTTAGTCCTGCCCATTCGTACAGTCAATGGCAATCAGTGTGGTTAGACCACTGGTCTTCTCCCCGTTCCCCATGTCCAAATGCCTGGACAGGAATAGGAATTTAAGTGACTTTAAGAATATCATCTATTCCCTTTTTGGGGATCAAGACTGGACCTTCTATCAATTGCTGCTCTGACTTCCCCAGTGGAGACAAAAACCCAAACCCCAAACTGTAGCCCCAGTCTGAGGTCACCGTGACCCCAGATACTTTTCTCCCAGTTCCTTCCTGAGTTGGGACTGTCTTCCTGTCTTCTTGGCATTCTTTCAAATTTCTAACTCAAAAGCTAGCACTGGTCCCTTATTCTAACAACCATAGGAGGAATGCCTTGCCGGAGAGAAGCCATCCAGGAGCCTTGAAATACTCCCTAATCAGATCCACAAGAAGTGTGATATGCTCCTCCTCCAACCTCTGACTTGTGACATTGGGTCTGGACTTGTGCCTCACCCCACTTTGGAAGGGACCCTTCTCTCTCCTCAGAGGTTCCCAATTTCCACTCAGCACTCATTGAGTTTTCGGTCCCTGGTTGAACAAGTACAAGGACAACAAATTCTATCATCTGGCCCACATTCCTTGACAAAGATCTGAGAATGCTTTCAATAGTCTCTCAAATTCCAGATTTACGTTGTCTAATAACAATCTTCCTAATGTACCAGTCAAATGATGTTATGCTTTTAACTATAATATCACAAGCAGCTAACATCTGCATTAATTGCTCCTAGTGAACCCACCCTTGCTCCCTGAGCCAGGCACCTTTTTCTGATGGTTTGAAAATTACATATTTAATACTCTGTTTTAAAACATCCTGAATGCACCTCTCAGTTTGGTTGCACCGTGAATTCAGTTCCTAAGACATGAACTTTTGGAGACACATTCATACCATGCTATACCCCAGGCATGGTTCTCCCTACAACCTTTCAAATAGTAATCAAACACTCCTGCTGAAAGAAAATTTTTTTAAAGAAAATCCAATAAAAATTGTGCAGTATAGAAAGTGGGAAAAGACATTATCCTTTAATAAAAGACAAATTCAGGTAAAACTATGACCCTTGTCAAATGGGTGGCTTTCCAAAAGTATTTGGACCCTTGTCATCATGTTCGTATTTCTTTTTCAAAATCATTTACCTAAAGGTGGTGATAGTAATGTCGCCCAAATACACCCTAGGAAACTATTTTGCATAGAATTGACAGCACCATCCAAGACCCTTATCCAGATATATTCATTTGGTCCATCACCCCCAACATTGCCCTAATCGTGTTCCCTAATAAAGTCTGTGTCATCGGGGATTGCCTCGTCTATGGAGAAGGTTGTAATAGGATCTAACTACCAATTTACAAGAAGATCATAATAAATGATACCACCAGGATGCCATTATGGAAAATAGGAGATTCTTATAGGATAAATGGCCTCATTTTTTCAATGAATAAACAACAAGGGCAGGAGGAGGAGGGAAGGGGAACTATTACAGATTAAAAGAGACTTCAAAGCCATATCAACCATGTATAGAATTTGTTTGGATCCTCCTGTGGGCAAATCAACTATAATTACTTTCATTTGAACACTGACTTAATATTTGGCGATAGTAAGGAATTAATGCTAATTTTTAGAAATATTAAAGATACTATATAGATGTGTTTAAAATATAAATGAAAAGATCTAAGCATCAACGTCAAATGGACTGTCTGTAGTTTACAGACCATTCTCCTTCACAAAAATGGGATAACATTGCCTAATGCTAACATTTCTCTAAGACTTACTAATTCCTTAATATGTTTTCACCCTTCAGATCATTGTTTTCAGCTGTAATTTTCCCTGGTACTTTAGGATGTAATCTGTCTGAATTGGGGCACTGTGAACAGCTAGGGGCTGACTTACCAATCCCTCGCTCATCTTGTGTTACAGTTCTTTCTAAACATGCCTATTGAGTTATATGATACAACTGACAGATATCATACTGAGCAGCACCATGAGTTCTAGGTCTACCTTTGCCGTTAGTCACTATGATCAGCAATACTAATCTCTTGTTCTGAATTTCAGCTTCTATTAAGTAGAAACAATATTTCCCCTTCTGCATATCTTTTGGGGTCCTTGAAAGGTTCAAATGCAATGATTTATGCAAGATAGTTTTGTAAACTACAAAGCATTATCCAAATAAAAAGCAAGAATATTCCCACTTTCCGGGCAGTAGGTCATTTCCATTCGTAATATAGAAAATTTGGTTGGACTCAGTCACTTCAACATAGCCAATGCCTAATGAGAATAGGCTTGTTCTTGCTCTTGCCAGGCTCTGATGTCCTGACCTCTTGGAGTGTCACCCAGCTCACAGTCTGCTTCCTAAACTGCTGCTGCTGGTCTCCCTTAGCCCTAGACAAAGTTCTTATCTATAGTCTGAGATTGTTCCTCTATAGCTGTCACTGGATATTAAGTCCAGCACAGCCACCTTTGAATGACGAGAGTGGAAGGAACTTGGACTTTTCTGGGTACCTCTTAGGTAATAAATGGTAAGCTATGGACCCATGGCACAGGCCAGGGTACAGGGCAAATGAGGCGCTTCTCTTGCAGTCACCTTTGTTCTTCTTGCTCAAGTCCCACTTTTTTAAAGGTGCTTTTAGTACCCAACCAGCGGTCTCAATGACAAACCCCAAAGTAAATCCTGGGGAAGACCCCGGCTGCGAAGCACGATCAGCTTTCTCTAGCTGTGTTACTTTTTATATTTATGATGAGGGAATTCCCACAAAGCCAAAGCACTGGAAAATGTTTTCAGAGCCCAAGATGTTATTTTTCTCTAGAAAAAAATGAATGGAAACAAGCGAGTGTGATTCCCTTCTGATGCTTGGGGCAAATATTCTCCTGGAGTTAGGCATGGGGGGCTCCCTTCCCTCCCTGCCACTCTCAGAACCTTCTTTGGCTTCAAAGAATTTTGCTCCATTCCCACTGGAGCTCTTAAAAGGCATCTTCTAGGTCTCCTCAAACAATCTGCAAGTCAGAGGGAGCCCAGGAGGATCACAGGAGGACAAAACTCCTAATGCCACAAATGGAAGTCAAAGTGGAATGTGAATGCATGTGCGCACGTGTGTGGAGGGGGATGGAGGTATAAACACAAATTATAAAAAGAGAGGGCAAGAACTATGCAAAACCTGCTGCTCTGGTTCTTGAGTAATTTGGTTCTGAAAGCCTTATTCATTAGTGGTCTCTATCACCTCGGGCTCCATCACCTCCATGAGAGAGCAAGGGAAGCCCAGGATAAGCAAACTCCGAAGCAGAACCTTCTGCTGACAAGCCCTCGCACATGAGGCCTCAGGGCCCATGAAAAGGAATTCACTTCTCCAAGGATCTCCTTACAGTACCAGCCCCCAGCTGTCTGCAGCTGTGTGCCTTCCAGCTCCTCACAGCTGGCTTTTCAAATAGAAATGGCCTCTAAGACAGCTTACCAGAAGAGACTGTTTCAATCACACAGTACATTGAAACAGGATTCTAAAGGCAGTGATTAAACTAAATGAATTCCAATATTAACTATATAGGTGTACCTGCTCCTCACCATCACACGTAGCCGTAAGTGCTTACTCAGTGACTGGCAGGTTTTTCTTTCATTTCTTCATGCAGTATTGAGAAGAGTGGAATAGTGTAAAAACACTTCCCCTGAGGAGCTCGAGACATTTCACCCGATATGCTCATTTATGCTTGTGTGTTGTATACATGTGTGGGTTCATGAGTCTGCAGAGGAAGCTACCCAGGGGGTACAAATGCATCTGCAGTTGTCCGTGGGCATACATAAAGCTTGCCTCCGAGTATTTTCCCAGTACCGATCATATATATTCTAAATGTGTAGTTCAAGGCCATGTAAGAGAAGAAAGGGTTTTAAGGGCTTTTCCTCATGCAAACAGCCTGGGAGTTGAGTTTCATGCTTTTATGAGGTGGATTGGACTGGGTTCAAGATAATAACTGAATTAGAAGTAAGTCATGGTGTGAACAATAGTTCACGCTGTATCCTATTTTCATTTAAATCAGAGGTTGTTGCTTTCATCTGTTCTTATTGACATATAGCTCAACTATTGACTTCTCCTTGCTTTGAGTCTGAAGCTCATATTCCCTGGGGAATCTCACTGCCTAAACAAGGGGGGTTGTTGCTGTTGTTTAAAAAAAAAAAATGTTTTCAGTGCTATAAGCTTCCAACCTGTCTTTTTTTGAAAGTCAGGTTCATGTCTATGTTCGATGGTTTGTTTGGAGCTCAATAATTCTAACAGACAGTGGTGGACAATTTGAAAAACAGATCTATAGTATGAGTTCTTCTACTTCATTTTCCCATGTACTTATTTTCCTGGGACCTCACACTGTGGATCTTCACCCTTTCTTTCTCATGTCTTTCCCTTCCTCCTTTCACTTCTTTGTTCCTCCCTCCCTTCACCCCCTACCCCCTTAACTTCCTGCCTCTTTCTTATTGTGTTTTTCTTTCCTTATTTCCTGAGCACTGGTTTTTAGCTCATGACACAACTTCCCTTTGCCAGATTACATAAATATAGGCAGCTTCTTTTCTGTTGCTTTGTGAAACATTTTCTTCCCAACTGTGTTTTCCCTCAAATGTACCTCTTCTAATGTATGGGGGCTCGGGGAGACCTAAGCAAGGGAAGAGAAGAACAAAAGATCTTGTTTTGCAAAGTTATAGGTCTCCCAACAATGGATCTCACACAAAAGCCTTTCCAAATCTGGACTTATTTTCTTGTAGCTGAAGAAGGCTGTGTCCTTGAGTTATTCCAACTTGGCTGGTCTCCCTTTTCACCTCCCTCCTACCTGTCTTCCTCGTGGAGTACAGAAGCCGAGCACAGCAAATTGAAAGAAGAAAACAGAGAAGGCAAATAGATTATGCAGGAAAGAATTGAAAATCTAAGGGAAATTGATTAAATATTTGAAACTTGGGGGCGGGGGCAGGAACAGAACCCAGAAACAAAGAGGTAAGTATCTTCCCTGCCTTGGGAACCCTTTGTCCGTCTAGCCACAGGCTGGCCTGTTGCTACACAGGCTGTGAATTCTGCTGTCCCTGATGGAGCCCCTGCCTCAGCTGTTTCCACCTACATTCCTTTACTGCCCAGTTGCATGGAGGGGAGCCTCAGGGGACTCTGGAGAGGGGGAGGAAGGGCAGACCCTGAGGATTTTCCGACATACAACACTCACTGCTCTGCACCACAGCTAGGGTTTTAACCTTTTTTTTTTTTTTTTTCAAGTTCAACCAAAGTTGCAGAGTTGAATGCCTGAATTTAATACTACTTCCCCTGACCATGCTCTCAGCCAAATGTCCTTGGCTTTTCAATAGTCCTAACCTTTTGGCACTATTGAGTCTTGGTGTTTTGCTTTCTCTTTTCTCAGATTTTTTTTTAACCCTCAGCTTCTCCTCTTCTGGATTATATTTATGTCACTCAAATTCTTCACTGCCTGGGAAGAGGTTCCTCTGTCCCTCCTACTCCTCCTTCTTTCCTTTCTTCCTTCCTTCCTCCCTCTCATCTATCATTTTTGCTGTGTTTATTTCATTTTTTCAGGAGGGGGATAAGAAGGCAATTGGGGATTCCCTGAAGGCTGCCCAGGGGCATGGTGTCACAGGGATGGAGCCAACATGGGGAGGTGGGATATGGGGAGGCAGTGTAGGTTTAGCTGCTCTGCCCAGAGAACAGAATTTTCTCCCTAGTTTCTTTCTTTCTTTTTGTCTTTGTTGAAGTATCTTCAGAAAGCTAAAATGAAATTCTTGTCCCTTGGATTGTCCCCGTCTTTGGCAATGAACACAAATCTCCATTGCCCTTGAGTAGCAAAAAGGGCTTATTGTCCAGTTGTCCCCTTGTGCCCTTATGAATGTCCCTCTGGAGACCTTCTACTGACTGTGTCTACCATGGCCAAGTTCCTTAGTTGACTGCCAGCTAGGAATAGTGTTATTTTTTTTTTAAGTTTAGATGCTTTTCTTAGCTTTCCCTCTACTTTTTTTTAACCATTTTGGTTTTACCTCTCTAAGAAAATCCAGTGGACTTGCCAGAATTCACAATTTTGGTGAAGAGCAGTGCAGCAGAAAACACTTGCACAAGTAACCCACCTGCTTCCATATGCACACACATGCACGTACACATACACACACACACATGGGCTGATTATTATGAATGAACCAACAAGTGTGATTTTACAGATGTAAATATTTTTCACAAAACTGACCAGTTGTAAAATCATCTGTTGGTTTCCTGGGATTTTTTCTTTGTTTATCTGGACAGAAAAAATCTAAACTGATCTTTCTGAATCACATTGGCTCTTTAGTAAAAAGATATTTCATGGAGTCTGTCTGCAACTCACTTGGTACATTTCATCCTTTCTGTTTACCCTTGTTAATGATATGACTGTACCTGTTGGGCACTTGCTATGTATGGAGTTCTGTGCATAGGGCTTTGCACATGGTATCTTTTCTAATCATCCCAATAATTCTATGATGTGAATACTATAAAAATTAATTTTACAGATGAGGAAACCAAGGCCCAGATAGGTTATGACACTTGCCTAATGTCACTGATTAAGAAAAGAAAACATTCTATTCCCTACCTTTCTGTCTACTACACGGCATGTATCATCAGCTCTGCACATATCAGACAGTAGATTGATACAAGGAAATATCTACTTCCCAAGAGGAAAACTTTAAACAAAAGACTAAGAGATATTCAAGGCAGGTTTTAATACATTTCCTTCTAAATTTGCTGTCTATTGTGCCCCACAGATTTGATCACAGCCTAGACACCTAGATGGTGATTCTTCAAAAAGTTTACAGTGAACTTGGTGGTGACTGCCTTCAGATCTCAGTGCCACAGTTGGAGACTATGGACCCACAGCTATGAAAATATAAACATATTCCCCACATTCATCATCTTCTGTCAGCTTAAAGTGTTGACTTTCTTGGGATCAAATCATGAACCTTTCCATTATATGTGAGAAAGGAGGTACATGGATGGGTGTGGTATATTTGCATCATTGACCAAGTTGAGAATATGCTGGCTGTTTCTTTTCTTCAAAGGTCTATCATACTGGTTCCATAAAGGGTTATACCCAGAAACTCAGATTTTGCTAACATTAAGTTTATCTGTATCCTTGAAGTTGTTCTCCTCCAACTTGCATGTCATTGATCAGAACAACAGGACCACGGAAAACACAGGGTGACCCATTCTTCAGTGCTTCAGAGTTGAGTGGTGATCTTGCTATTGTGGTCTCTATGTTGTACCAGTTTACACAAAGTTGTTAGGGTTTGCGAATGAATGCTCAAATTTCTGTCTCCGGCTCCATTTCTAGCTCTGGTGCAGAAGCAACTCCACATCTAGTTCTCTACATCAGGTGAGAACACTTGTCACAACCCATCTTGAATAATTTGGTCTCGCCTCTAAATGTAGAGTTTGCTTATTCCCCACTGAATAAATCTATTTCCATCTCTTGACAATCTATTGATTACCAGAGCTGAATGCTAAGAACCAGAAAGGGCACAGGAAAGAGGAAAGGTCTCTCTGAGAACATTCAGTTGTTCCAAGGAAAACTCTTCTAAGCAGAGATCAATAGAGACAGAGCCTATCACTGGAGCAAGAGCAGAAAGACACAGAAGAAAGAGCAGATAAAGTGGAGGTGTTAATACACACCAGGAAAGAGAGCCATGAGATGAGAGACACCATCATAAGAAGGCATAGGAATAACCAAATGTGATTTTTAAATAATCAAACTATATGCATACATTGTCTCTTCTTTGTCTGTTCAAGATGAAGTCAGATCATGAGCTAAAGGATAGAACCAGCGAGTTGGATGGACCAAGCAGATAACTTCATCACATTGGTGTACCTTTCTGGGCATTTTAGTTTGAACAACCCATATGAATTTCTATCAGGGAAGAAAATAAAAGACTGTCCATGAAGAGCTAAGAATATTATTCTGCTGTTTTCCTCCATAGCATTCTCCTAATCAGGTCACAATATTACAATGCTGCATTCTATGACTTCACCTGTCCATTTCCAGAGCTCTTTCTTCACATTCACTCAGAATCTCTTTGCTATCTTTCCCTTTGGCTGCCATTTTGTCTGGGCCTCTGTGCTCCAGAGAGCCCACATTTGGGATGTAAAATGATCCAGACTCACCTGATGCCTCTTCCAATCCCAATTAGAAGCATTAGACCTACCCCAACTCTCTGACCTGCTTCCCTCCTTACCCAGTCAACCGATGGAGACATCCAAAGCAGGTCCCAAAATGGAATCTCAAGAAGGAGCTGCAACAGCCTCAAAAAAGAAGGCCATACAAACGTGAAAGCTAGCGGAATATCAACTCTAGCGAAAAATTAGCCAAAAAAAAAAAAAAAGTAAAAGAAAGGGCTGGGAGGCCTGGGCAAAGAGAAATTAAAAACTCTAAGGTAGAGAAGTGGAAGACAGAATAAATGTTCCTACTCCAACAATGAATGACAGCTGATTTTACTTCACTCAAGTACAAAGAAGACTTTTGAAAAGATCAGAACTGAAACAGGAAGAATCCTGGTTGGGAGCTCAGGCTTTTGATGCAGGCAGAGATAATTCTGATGTCCAGCTCCGTTTCTCAAAACTAAGTGCCCTCAAGCAGGTTGCAGAGGAGGAACCATATCCACCACACAGGAGTGTGTTTGGGGTTTGGATGAGGTCATGACATTAGCACCTATCCAGCCCCTATTCTATAGCAGGCATTGCTCACATTTTTTCTTACGGAGGACAAAAAAAAAAAAAAAATCTTTTTGTCAATAAAGATTGGGAGAGGGGAAAGAAAGGGTCTGGAATGCAGAACTTGGAACTCTGAATGCCAGAAAAATTTTTCTAGGTGTGTTTTGAAAGGACCCACCAAGGAGATGAATTCTTTTCTCTGAAGATGTGTCTGGCTCACCTGCATGTTCTTGGTTTGGCATGATCCTCTATTGCTTTATGAGACTAACCCAGAGCTCCAAATCTCAATGTAGAGTTACAGATTATCCTCACCCTCTCGTTTTATAAACCAGCCCATTGAAACTCTGATTTATAGTATTTTATTACAGATGCTTTGTAAATGAGTAATGAGTGACACCTGAACTAAAGTCTCTTGATGTCCAGATAAGGCTGTCTCCTAAATCTATACAAGTTGCATATAGTTGGATTCTCTTGATTTCAAGATCCCTTTTCCATTGTCTGTGTAAGTGCAGTCCTATTGGCTAAATGAGTGGTTTAATTATTGATTTGAAAAATATGGTTACTATGATGATTCATCACATGGAAGACAGTTAGAGCATTCTCCACTTCTAATAGCCTGGGGTGGAGTGGTTGGAGGTGGTTTAAATCACCCTGTCCCCTGATTACCTACCACAATCCTCTCGTCTTCCATGGTCCTGAGGTTTGAGGACCTGTTTGCTAATGCTGAGACCCAAAAGCTCACACTGAATTAGGTTGTTAAAATGCTCCAGAGGGGACCTGAAACATTGCAATCAGGGACCTTCTTCCGCTCCCCCCCAAAATATCCTTTGCCTTTAAGGGCTCTTTTAAAAGCAAGTGAGTTTTCTCTGATCCTCCTTAATAAAGTGCCCCGGCAGCAGGAGCAGCCGTGCTCCCCTTCCTTATTTGAGATCTGTGCAGTCTCATTAAATTTGATGTGTCACAGAGGGCTCGGGCATGTGAAAGGCAGGCTGTGGGGGCAGGACTGGAGGCTGCAGCTCGACTAAGGAAGCGTAATTCATTACGGCTTTTCAAAATGGACGCCCCTCCGGCTTCCTGCTCCATTGATTTTTTCCCCCCTCTGCAAGTAACAAGTGAAGGGCCAGCTCGGCCTGCAGATTTAACCCTTATTAACAGCTGTTTAAATTAGAGATGCGGTTTGATGGAGAGACAGGAGCCTTCTTATATCCCCACTCAAAGGAAACCAAAAGGAGACGATTAAAGATGAAGCCGCACCAGCGTCTGGTGCTAGGCTGGCGAGACCGCATCTACCCCATCCGAGGAGGAGCCCGGCTGCTATTCAGGAGTTTATCCAAATAATGGGATCCTACTTTGCCCTGATTAAATATTCAGGACCAAACCTTTCCCCACCCGCAGGAAGCAGGGTTGCTGTGCCTCGGTGAGATGCACACAATTGCAGACTCTGGGGTGTTGGCTCCGAGGTTGAGCTCTGCCTCCTCCTCCTCCAGAGTCTGAGCAGAACTCCTTGGACCACCTGCCTGGCTGGGGTGTCCTTGGATCTTGGAGTAAACTTGTGGGTTGAATTGGTGTTCCTGATTGGAAGCACCTGTTGGAGGAACAGAACCTGCAGAGAGAAGATAACACCCTGCAATTGCCAGCTTGGCCTCTGTCTGTGAGACCATTGCATGTATGGCCCCCCAAATTAATCACAGGCAGTGCTGGGTAAAGGAGGATGCTTGTAGTCCAGGAGGAGGCTGCCCATCCCAGCCTTGGTTCCCAACAGTTTCCTAAAACTTGATTCCTGAGGACTCTACCCCTGTAGGCAGGAGAGGTGGTGGTCTCTAAATTCCTTCCTTGAGAAAAGAACTTGGGGCATTGCACTGGGCATTGCAGACAGACAAAATGTAACTTTGGGGAAAATTCAGCAGGCAAAAGAGCATGCAAAGAAGGAATGGAGGTGGCATGCCTCCCTCAAACATTCCTCCTGCTTTGTTCAGATTTCGGCACCCCCCCACTTCCTCTACCAAGCCCCATCTTCCATCAAAACATAAAATTGTTCCCAGAACCAGGGTTATATCCTGTGAAAAATGCACACACATGTACTGCTGTAAGAAGGCAATTCCCTCATTCCCATACTATATAAATTTATTTTCCTGACCTGCAGTATCTGACTCAAGGAGTCTAAAAAAGAAATATTCTCTGACAGAAACAAAATAAGACAGTTCTCAGTAAATCATACACTGACGGCAGCAGCATTTACATATTAAGTGAAAGAGGATGTCAGCTTGCTGGCTTCTAATGTTATTTTCAACTGAAGTATATACATACAAGTTTTTTTCTGGAGTCTAAATTTTATTGTAACAATTCATAGTGCAAAACCTTACTATACCTTCCACAAGGAGTTTTTACTACATAAAAAGTCACTCTTCCTCCTCAGAGTCCTGAAATAGGAGAGAAATACACAAAAGCATGGGTCAGTCTCTCTATACCTCCTCAGTTCATTTTCATAGGTTTTACTCAAGTTTTTTCTAGAAGACTCAAATTATATACAGAGTTTGTTATAAATAGGATTTTCTTCAAACTGTTTTGAAACAAAGTTTTAAAGAATTCATACTGTCAAGAAAGTTATTGCCAGATTGTACTCACCAAGAAATGGCAAACTTTGGAAATAAAGGTCTTCTACTTTGTTATTTCTTTTTTACTAGTGACACCATAGGAAAAATCACAGAGATGAAGCACTGGAAAAATAAACTATAAACTTTCATGTACATCCTGTCAAAGAGCAGATGAAGGGAGGTGTGTACTGTAAGAGCTGCCAAGAACTTTCAGGTTCAGAACAAGTGTCCAAGCATGATGGAGACTTGGCAAAAGTTTTTCCTCTTAATTTCAAACTTGCACATATGTATGGAGAAACATAATTCCTATTTTTTCTGAAAAGCTTTCCCTTTCTAGAACATTCAAGTCCTGCTACAGGAGCACGTAGAGCAAGAAGAAGGAGCTACTTATATGGAGGAAGGAAGTTACTGCCCCTCAGGGAGAAGCTCTTTGAGAGGGGACACTCCAGGAGGGACATGGCTCATCTATGCACTGTCTCCACACAGTGAGATAGTTACGGAGAGGTAAAGGTAAGGATGGAGGCTGGGGAAGAAAGAAAAACAACTTACTGATATTACTGAATACTTCATGTGTCCCCAGGAATGTGCTGAGAACTTTATACATCTTGTCTCATTCAATCTTCGTAACAATCCTATGAGATCAATTATCTCCCACCCCATTTATTATCTTTTTCATTTATAGATGGGCTGGGTAACCTCTTTAAAGCCTGAAGGGCTGAACTGGGATGAGGATGGCAATCTATATAATTTGAAAGCCACTTTCTTCCCACTATAAAATACCATCTCCAGTCTTAAGGGTCTTTGGAAGGCACACAACCAAACACTACCAAAATCACAAAAGGAGTAGAAATAAGAACCTTGATTCTTACTTCAGCCAACTTTCTATAATAGCAGAGTGGCAAATGTTGTGTCCACTTCAAAATGGTTTTCCTACCCATTCGATTTCCTAAATGTGTCTTACATATTCTCTTGTTACAGTTCTTAATACCATGCCACATATAATCAGAAACACGCCATACTATGCCATAAGACCATAAAGGGGATCTGTTATATCCATCAATTGTTTCAACAAATATTCACTTGTGCCTCTTACACTACAGAGCCCTTGGGTTAATAAAAGAAATCCATCAGGCACAGCCTTAGCCTGGCGTCTTGTCCTCACCCTTAACCCCTTTTGACTACCTTATACTTAATCCCACTATGATTATCAGAAGCTAGAAAGACTGCAAGCAAAGCAAATCTAGACAGGCATCCATGCAACACCACAGAGGGGTGGTTCCAATTCTCACAATGAAAGTAGAAGGTCTGATTAACCAGGGGCTTCTCTGATGACTAACACAGGTCTCAATCTTGTCCTGGCCTCAAACACAATCTTTCTTCCATCCTGGCATCCATTCCTCCAGCCTAAGCACAGATCTGCCTACCTTGGCTCCTTCCCCTTTCTCTCCCATTCACTCAATCCCACTTGCATCTGAACTAGTTTCCCGTCTACCCTTCACATTCCACACCACCTTCCCTGCTAGCCCTGTCTTTAGTGTGCTGTGAAATCCTGCTCTGTTTAATGAATAAAAATATATAGCCACAAGCCCTTACACAGCATTCTTTCCACCCCACCATCTAAACAGAAACATGGTCTTCTCTTAACTATACAATTGTTCTTAAACCCCTTTCCAAAACAAAAAACAAAAATAAATAAAAATTGATTACCCTTGTTCTCAGCCTCCTATGCAGAGCATTGTATCACAGTCATTGCATGCCATGAGAGCCCTTCTTTGCAATTCTCCTTCCTCACTCCTTGATGTGATCTTCTGACCCTGGACCCTTTTACTTCATCAGCCCATTAAGCTTGTGCTGATGATTGATGACCTTGGCCTCTCAGGATCTCAACCAGCTCAACGTCAGTGAACTTCACCTCCTTTCTGTTTCTCATAACAAAGTCAGTGACTCTCAAAGCATGGTCCTTGGAACAGTAGCATCAGCATCATCTGGAAACTCATTAGCAATACTAATTCTCAGGCTTCACCCTGGGCCTTTTAAATCTAAATCCTAAGAGAGTGGAGCGGCAGTTTGTGTTTTACCAGGCTCTGCAGGTGATTCAGATGCTACCACTACTAAGTAAGGCCACACCATGGACCATGTATGTCATCATCATCTGAACTTTTCTACTCCAAAATATCTCTGCTTCACTGTCTTGCCATCACTATTTCCAGGCCCTCAAATTTGCTAATCTAATATTTTTCAGAGCCTCTTCCAGCCTCACCCCCACCCAATCTAGGCCCAGATCAGCCATTCCCATGATATCTATAAGCCTGCAACTGTTACTAGACTGATTTTCCTTAACATAGACTTTCGACCCAAAAAAAAAGCTATAAGATTGAGAAATTCCAAGCTATTTGCTTTCTCTGGGACCTTGCTGCTGGTTTATATACAAAATATCTTTTCTTTTGAAAATGCTAATATTTCTAACACCCATTGCCTTTCTTCAAGACTGCCATTTCTACTTAATCTTCCACACTGCGAGCAGATGACCTTGATTCTGTAAAAAGAACAAAGTCACCCAAACAAGTTCCTTCAATTTCCATCTGCTGGTCTCCAAACCATCTCTCTAGCTGATCTGCCTGACACTGAGGTAGAGGTGAGCCACCTTCTGCAGGTGCTGATTCCCCTCCTTGTGACCCCAGTAACCTTGCCCCTCAGAATGCCAGTGGAATGCAGGGTCTCTAAGAGGAGAAGTTCAAGACCGCATATTGCCAGAGAGGGGAGGCAGTTGAGGGATAACAGTGTCATGGGTGAGAAATAGATCCCAGGTGAGACCTGGAGAAGAGCCGTTTTGTGGTGGCTGTTTGTAGATAACTGGTTTTGGTAGAGATTGAGAAGGTCAGAAAGATTGTAGGAGGTTAAGGGAGTAGTAGGAAAGATGCAAGGTTGTGCCTGCTCCACTATTAAAAGAAATTTATCCATGCAGTAAAGGATGAAAGGAGTGCTGTACAGAGAGTAAAGTGGGTGGACTCCTCTCTGCCGTTGGTGAGACTGTGTTTGCTCTATGCAGAGGGAGAGCATCTAGTAGAGAGTGGTGGAGTAAGGTTACTAGGAGATGGGACGATTGAAGGAAAAAAAGAGTTGTAATGGACAGGAAAATATGTACTGCAAAACCACAGGAGACCATTTAATATGACTCTTTTTGAAAGTTATGGTACATTTTATCAACTCTCATAGACCCAAATGGAAAAAAAATTGACTTGCATAACCAGCGAGAGTAGGAATGTGGATGGAGATGGCTGTTCCCAAAACACGATCCTTCAGGACCACTGGCTCATCTCTGCCACTTCCTGTGTAGGGCCCATACTCTCTCTATAAAGCTAAGCATAGGCTAGACCCACTCCACAGTCTGCTCCTGGCACACATCTTTCCATCAGAAAAGAAGGAATTTTTCCCCAGGTCCAGTTAAATGCCATAAGTATTCTGATTTGTCCTGTCTATTTTGTGCCCAGCCCTAAAGCTTCAGAAAGAGGGAGAAGACAAAGTCTTATGATTGAAAGTCCACATTAAAAACACAGGATGGATGGAGAAGCTCTTCTTCACTCTTCCACAAAAGATATGGTACATTGACCTCCAAGCTTAGAAGAAATCTTGTATAGGAACACAAAAACAATCAGTGTCAACTAAAAGTAGTGAGCCTTGGACAGGAACCGAAGCATCTCTATGACACTGTGTATGTGAATGTTTTATATATACTGCCTATGTATGGGTATATAGTTACTGAAGTCTGTCCTAGGCCAAGTACTCTGGAAGCAGAGGCTGAGACGGTCTGGTATACAACATGTTCACTGGGGATCTGCACCTGTGAAAGGAAGAAAAAAGAAGTTGTATTTGGCAGCAAAATTTCAATGCAGCCTGACAGAGCCTGTATAAGCCAGTAGAGAGTTCCAGAACAAGTGTCACTAGTAAGTATCATCTTACATCAGAAGGAAATGGCTAGACCAAAGTGGCCAGGCCTTGATCCTCCTGCCTCACTCACTGCTGGATGTGGGCGGCCCAGGAAAGGCATGATGCTGCCGGGAAAGCTCTCTGCAACTGAGGCAGAGAGTGATGATGCTGACAGCTAAGGGCTGCCGTCTCGTTCCTCAGTACTAGGCGGTAAAACTCCTTAAAAGAGAGATCCCCAAGGTGCCTCTGCATGTCTACAATCCCTGAGTAGAGGAAGCAGTTCTGTCAAATGCCCTCACCAGGCCACACTGCCCTGTGCCAGTGCCAGTCTGGGAACAGCAAAGCTAAGTGGAGGGTGTCCAGGCTCACATGAACCTCCAATGAGTCCATGAAAAAGATATTTCCAATTCTAGTATGAGTTGATGTAATAAATTAAAAATGGCAGCAACTTCCTTAATGTACCTCTCATCAAGAAGTGGGGGCTGTATCCTCTTTCCCTGAATGGATTGGCCTCTGAGTGTTTTGGTCTCTAAGTTATATCAGAAGAAACACTGTGGTATTCCTAGGTATATCTTCAAGAGAACTTACTCTCTAGAAGCCTTATGCTCTCAAATAAGTCCGACTACGCTGCTGGAGAGATCATACAGAGGAGCTCCAAGATGACTTGGAAATGGAGAAGGACTCGTGTGAGCCCAGCCTCCCAGCCATCCTCACCCAGCTGCCTGGCAAGTGAGTGACAACTACCCACCAGCTGATTACCACCAGGTGACCCAACTGATACCCATCAGCCACACCCTGCTAAACACTGACAAAATGGTGTGACATGATAAAATTCAGTTGTTTGATGTCCCTCGTTTTCCAAGTAGCAACTCCTTATAGGCCATACAGTATAGAAAACCTGGCCTCTGACCACTACTATAATAAAGGGTAAGTATGCAGCAACAGATAACTGGAAGTGTGGGCAGAAACAGAGCCAAGGAAGGACATGGCAAGATCAGTTAAGATGGAAAGGTCGCCGTGCAAGGACAGCACAGTGAGGGCCAGGATGGGTAGAGCCTAATAAACAAGAAGTTGGTGGGCAGATTAGAGGGCACATCCATGGGACTTGCCTGACTTCTGAGATGAACACCCCTGGCTTCCAGACTCCTGATAAAGTGGTGAAGGAGACAATCTGCTGACATTAGTAGCTAACAGAAAATAAAATTGTAGCTTGGAGATGAACAAATTGGAAAAAAGTAGAGCATAGATGCCAAGAAAAATGAGCAGCATGAATATCAGGGTCAGCCAAATGAGCCACTGAATGTCAGATGGCCAGGATGCGAGACGGTCACCCTACCAAATGATTCTCTGCCATTGAGCAGCAGAACTGGGATTGACTCAGTTACAATGGGCACCTCAGTCCAAAGGAGGTTAACAAGAGATGTGCTGATGAAGATGACCGTGTGTCAAGCCCAGCCAGGGCCCTAGTGCAGCAACACTGGTGCCCGAGAATGTCGAGCGCATGGAGATCTTGGTAAAAGAATAAATCAGCATCCCATTCATTCGTTCATCCAACAAATACTTATTGGGAATCTAATATGTGCTAAGTGCTATTCAAAGCAACTTAGTTTCTACTTGAGAGTGAACATGAATGGGAAGAGAAAATGAAATTAACTAAGTCCACTGAATAGAGGTTGAGACCAGTGGACAACATAGTCTTCTCCATCATTTGTGGTACTGATCTGTTTCCATTGTTTTAAGACTAAGGGGTTTACTGTTTCCTCATTACTTAAACACATTGTAAAAGGAGCACCTGTAAAGGCCCTGTCTGGTTTCAAACATAGACTGTACTCTGAAATACTTTCAGAAAGATTTTAAATATTTTATGAATGGCCTGGACTCCTTATAGGCCATACAGTATAGAAAACCTGGCCTCTGACCACTATTATAATAAAGGGTAAGTAACTTAAACTTTCTGTGATTCTATGTCACTATCTATGGCAGACAGTGATCCTGAACATACTGTTTAGAGCGCTTACTGGCTCCATTCATTTGATAAACACTTACTGAACATCCTAGTGTGTGCCAGCTGTTGGGCTGGGTCTGACAGAAACAGTGGCATTAACAGATATTGCTCATCTTTGAGAAAACCTTAGTTTATATGAAAGCTAAGCCTATAATCAGCTAACTATAATACATATGCCAAAATTCTGAAAATGTACTGTTTACAGTGTTTTTACTATGTACATATATGTGTTTATATAGACACGTGTGTATATACATATATATTTGTACATACACACACACACACACACACACACACACACATATATATATATATACACACATACACATACATATTCTCCTTTGGTCCTCAGAAGAATTCTATAAAGTAGATATCACTTTCTCCAGGTTCTATGACTCAGAGACAATAACCTGCCCAGAGGTAGGTGTATCACAAATGATTAGACTAAGTTATGGTTTCCAAAGTCCCTGCTGTATTCTCAATGCCACAAAACCTTAGGAAGTACTACATTTATGTGCTGACATGACTCTTAGGTTGGCTTGTACTCTTTAAGAGTATGTATCTTGTCTGATTCATCAGGATTTCCTCCTCCTATGCTTAACATATATTAGTAAAAAAAAATATGCATTTTATAACCAAAATGAAGTGCACATTTAACAAACATATGTTCTCTAGAAGGATGTAATAGACATTAAGTAATTTAAAAAACAGAACAATGAGAGGATGCACGAATGAATGGAAGAGAGAACGTGTCGATGGGTTTAAATAATGTGTGAATGAAAGTCAGATGAGCTCTGTCTCGGGGCATTTGTGTTTGCTTTTCCTGCTATCTGGAGTGTTTTTTCCAAAAATCATTACATGGCATGCTTCCTCAGCCCTCTCTTCAGCTCTCTGCTTGAATTTCTCTCCATGAGTATGGTCTTCACTGTGACCCTACAGAAACAGCAAAACCCCAACAACCACCACCTCTGTATTTTATTCAGCTTCATTATTTTTTGCAGATTTACCACCACCTTATGTGTGTGAGTGTGTGTGTATGTGTGTGTGTGTGTGTTGGTGTGATGTATATCACACATGTACAAATACACTTGTTAATTCATTTACCTTGTCTGCCTCTCCTGCCATAAACTCCGTGAGAACAGGAGCTTTGTCTGTATCATGCCCTGCTACGTCTGAATGTCAAGGGTGCTCGACTAATATCTGTTGAATGAATGAACTTGGCTATTAACCATTGCCATAGGAATCAGATTGCTTCCTACCTTTCCTCTTGTTGTGCCTGAGGAAAAAAATAATTTTAGCAATCGTTCAATGGCACTGTGTTCCAGAAATGTACTTCTTGGAAAAAAAAGCTATAAGGTTGCTTTTTTGTTTTCTTTTCTTCTCCCTTATGTCTTTGTGTGAGTGCGCACATGCCATGGGGTTTGGTTAGGGATGATGTGTTACTACTTTTCCTGTCTGCAGGAGCTGGAGAGAAAACCCAGCTGTGTGCATTCTTTCTTCAGTCAACTCAAAAGGTCAGAAAGCGAGCTTTGCACCTAGAGAGGAAGGCATTGTGAAGGCCTCCTCCTCTCCTCTCCTTCCTTTCACCTCTTGATTTTGCTAGTGGGTTGATGTTAAGTAAAATATTGTTACAGCCATTATGATGTTTGAAAAGGGTGAAAGAAGAAACCCTGAAACTAATGTGTACTTCGTGGCAGGACAAAAGAGGTGTAAACACCTCCATTCAGGCTCTGTGTCTACTGCCCACAGCTCACCATCAAGCACTTAGAAGTATTCACTCTCTGATATGGCTTTTTTGTTTTGTTTTGTTTTGTTTTAGATAATTAGTTTGAGAAAGTTCTTCTTTGCAAGATAGATTTAAAGCATAATACTGTAATAATATTCATTGCAATGGAATTTTACCTTTATGATAATATTACCTACACTGGCAACCAATCTCATTCCTCAATTCTCTGTGTCTCTAATTACTTGGAGAAACATCCTAACATTGTGATATTTAAGTGTAGGCCCTATGTGACTAGGATGTTAATAGACTTTGTAGAACCTTTGGAATTAAAATAAACTATAAGCTGGTGAGCTCAGAGCCAAAGCTGAAATATTAATAATAATTTGTGTGACTTCATATTTCACATTTTACCATTGCTACTCTCTGTGTGAGGAATAAGTCAGATATTTATTTTCTCCCAATTATGGATGGTGAGACTCCAAGAAAACCAACAATGCCTTTCGGACACATGGCTACAGATAGTAAAACCGAAACTAAAGCCAAGATCTTTGGGCTCCTAAGACTTCTTCCATTGGCTCCAAAATAGCCCAGAAAATTTGAGACTGCAGTGGCTGGAGGCCTTTCCCTTAACAAGTCACAGCTGGGACTCCATCAGGAAAAGTTAGGATCTTTGAAGGCAGCTGGTGATGAGAGCATCATGGAATTTGTGCCTCTAAACCCAACTCAGGTCAGTGACTGTCAGGAAAAAGCCCTGAATCCTAGACTAAACAGAGGAAAGCAGAGGTGCCCGGTGGGCCTGCCACAGGGGCCTGATTTCTGGTCTGGCCAAGCATTCACTCTGAAATCCTGATGGAGTCAGCAATAAATCATTGCTTCCGTTCTTAAATTTCTCTCTTGCCATGAGAAAAGTTATTTACTTTATGATTAATAGTGCTCTGAAAATATCCACGTAGGTGTATTTCTTCATTTCTGCCCTGGCTCCTCTCTTTCTGCTTTCCGTCTCCAGCCTCCCTCTCTTCCTCCGTTTCTCTTCCCTCTCTCCTTAGAGAAGGACCTTTTAGATCCTCAGTCTTGCTTAGGGTGTTAGTTTTCTATTTCTCTGTTAAAAAATTATCACAAATTCGCATCTTAAAACAACACACCTCTATTATCATACAATTTCTGTAGGTCGGAGGTCTGGGCACAGCATGGCTACATGGTCTGCTCGGGGTCTCACTGGGCTAAGGTCAAGGCACTTGCTGGGGCTGCTGTTCTCATCTGGGTCCTCTTTCAAACACATTGGTTGATGCTAGATGTCCTTGAGGCTTTAAGATGAGAGGTGCTTAATTTCCTGATAGCTATTGGCCAGCGACGACTCTCAGTGCCCAGAGGTTGCCCACAGTTCCTTGCCATGGGCAATCCGGTGGCAATTCACAGAATGGATATTTAGTTTTCCTACCTGGAGAGTGTCTCTCTGACTTCCTTTTCTTCAACAGTGGGAAGAAACTCTGCTTTTAAAGTGTTCTGTGATTAAGTCGAGCCCACCAGGATAATCTCCCATCTTAAGATCAACTGTTCCATGTTACATAAGCTAATTACAGGGTGAAACCCATCATACCCACAGTCCCAGAGACTATGCAGGACATGCAGACAGGGGCATGGAAAATTAGGGCCCCATCTTAGATTCTGCCTGCTTCACTCAGCAGTACCCAGGTGTGTGGAATGCAGTGTGAACAGCAAGACAAGACTCTTTCTCCTCTCATGACTCTGCCCTGCTACTTGACACCTGTCCTCTCAGATGCCTATTTCTTGGACCTTTTCTAACTCTCTGGCCACTTTTCTGGGGTTTTTTGTTTTGTTTTGTTTTGTTTTTCCTTTTTTTTTAATTGGTTGTTCAAAACATTACAAAGCTCTTGACATATCATATTTCATACATTAGATTTTTTCCATCAGCCATTGCGTTGGTTCCTTCTCATCTCCGGATACTAAATGCTGGTTCTTCAGGATACTCACATGACTCTTCTGTTTGTCTATAGACGCAATGGAGTTTTACTCAGTCATAAAGAAGAATGAAATTATGGCGTTTTGCTGGTAAATGAATGGAACTGGAGAACATCATGAAATAAGCCAGATCCAGAAAGTCAAGGGTCAAATGTTTTCTCTAATATGCAGAAGCAAGAGCAAAATAAGGGGAAAAGGAAGTGGGGACAACACTCTTATGAAAATAGAAGAGAGATTAGTAAAGATCAGATGGAAAGAGGTTGAGTGGGAGGAGGAGGAACAGGAAAAGGGAGGAATGGTGGAATAAACCTACCATATCTGAATATACCACAGTGAATTTCACTGTTATGTATATATATAATGCACCAATTTAAAAACATTATAAATAAAGTATTCCTTAGAGATCTCATCCCACCCTAGGGTTTGAAGTACCATCCATTAACAGATGGTTCCCTAAATTATCTCTATAGTTCAGACCTCTCCTGTGAGTTCCTGACTCACGTAACCAATTTCTTCCCCAATATCTCCACTTGCTGTTCAATAAGATTATCAAACTTAACATTTCTAAAAACAAATCTAATTCTGAAACTTTCCCTAAGCATTCCTCTCCAAGTCCTCCCATCCGAGAAAATGGCAACTCCGGCATCCTACCAATTTTTCAGGCCAAAATTTCTGGAGTGATGTTTAGCTCCTCTTTTTCTCACATACCACAGATCCAATCCATCATCAAAGACTGTTGGCTCTGCCTTCAAACTGTATTCCGAAGGCTGGGCATGTAGCTCAGTGGTAGAGAGTTCACCTAGCACGTGCAAGGCCTTTGATCCCCAGCACCACAAAAAGAAAACACAAAGAAACAAAAGCAAAATTATGTACAGAATCTGTCAACTGCTTACTTCCACTATAAGAAAGCCACCATTGTACCTTGCCTGAGTTCTTGTAGTAGATATTTAACTACCTATTTATTTCCACCTTTCTCACCTGCTAACATTCTAACCTGTTTTCTGCACAGCAGCTAGAATGACCCTTTCAAAATGAAATGAATCATGCTACTCCTCTATTGAAAATGCTCCAACAGCTTTCCATCTCACCCAAAGAAAATATCAATCTATACTCCATGAGTTCCCCCCTGCCGTTTCTCATCTCCTGTCATGCTGCTGTCTCCACCCCACTCTGCTCACTCCACTTTACCATAACATGCTCCATGATGCCCACTGTGAAAACAAAGCATATGCCTTCCACAGGGCGTTTGCACTTGCTTTTCTGTTGCTCTTCCTTCAGATATTCGTCAGGCTCATTTCCATGTTCTTTTCCAGTGTTCGTTCAAATATGACTTTTTTCAGAAAAAAATTCCAGGACAATTTTACATATCAGGACACCATCCTGGGACTCCATCTCCCTTGGCCTGTTTTACTTTTCATCAGGATACTATCACCTCCTTTCATTACCCATGAAGTAATCCACTGTGTATATTTATTTCCCATTACCACATATAAATGTAAGCTGGATGACTTGGAACTTGGTCAGTTCACTGCTGTGTCCCAGAGCCACAATTAGTAGTATCAGGAACATAGTAAGAGCATTCAATGCACAGTTTTGCTGAATGAAGGAAAGATGTCCAATCATAGCTGGGTGCAGTGGTGCCCACCTGTAATCCCAGCAACTTGGGAGGCTGAAGCAGGACCATCGAGAGTTCAAAGCCAGCCTCGGCAGATTAGTGAGGCACTTAGAAACTCAGCAAGACCTTGTCTCTAATATAAAAAAGAACTGGCGATGTGGCTCAGTGGTTAAGCATCCCTGGGTATAATCCTCAGTACCAAGAAAAAAAAAAAAAAAAAGATGTACAATCCATCAGAGAACATGGGTTTTCTTCACATGGTAGTTTCTAGTAGAAAATGCAAAGGTGGGAAGGAGAAAACTTAAGATAACCTTGTAACTCTCTTTAGAACATGAGCAAATTCACTCACATGACATCAAGGTGAGAACAAAGGCAGGCCTTTATGGAAGAAAGGCATTCATTCAAATGAGCTACCATTTTCTTTCATGTCAAGGCTGGTGAGTGAGTTTCAGCCAAGGATAGTGTGCACTGATGGGAGCCCAAGATGCTCTCAGCCTCCTGATCCTTTTTCTTCCACAAGCCAAACTAGATTCCTGCTCCCACATCTTTTTTTCCATGGCTCTCTTCTTGGCCTAGCCTCACCTCTACTTTTCAAAGAACCACCTGAAACATCATTTTCATCACCAAATATTTCCAAAAGCACCGATGCCAGGTGTGGGAATCTTTGTCTTAGACCTTCCAGAATCCCCTGAAATGGCTTTCATTGTGTACTTTCTACCCCTTTCTCTTCCCACATTTTCCAAGGTATGTTATTGAATTATCTTTCTATCTTCCTTAGCCTTAACACTATGTCCTACCCAGAGAAGATGTTCATATATGTTCATAAGATGGGATTGCGTTGGTTCAAATTTCGGCATTAAGTTGGGAAGTCAGGCATTTAACCAGCAGATTGCTTTATTGCATTTCCATACTGAGGGCCTCAGAAGCAGTTTGCCTGATGACTCAATGACTTAAGACAATGGTCATCTGTCCACTTTGCTTATGGGCAGCTCCCAACCAACTAGGGAGTCTAGGATTTCATCAGATGAAAGAGGAAGTCAGGAATGGTCATGGGGAGAGAATCCACTTTTTAAGCAGACTCAACTCTACTATTTTCCATTTCATGCTCACTAGCTGTGTTTCAAAAACATTGTACTTTAAAAATCTTGATGAAAAGCAACTTCTTCTCTATTCAAGTGGAATAACACAATTTACCCTGCACTGCCCATGGCCCCTGCTAATGCTTCCGTGGGAATATAGCAAACGGCCACTTTCCTTTGCAGCCTTTGATTTGTTCTTTCTGCATCCTGTAATTTCCATCCACACCGGAGAGCCAAATGCTGTGTGGGGCTAATTAAACACTATAATTATCCATGAGCTATGGCCCAGAAGTAGAGAGAAAATCTAACACATGTCTGATTGTAATATCAGGTAAATACTCAAGATGTGTGACTGGTGAAATGCAAAATATTCTATTCATTTAATATTCTTGATGAATAGTGAATTAGTCTAATCACATTAGCTATTCTATTCATTTATTAGGTAAGAGTGATTAGAAGTGAATAGCTGCAGAAAAACCCTCTCAAGTTGCAAAAATTAGACTTCTATAGTTTTATTATGTTTATTTTCAACTCAGGGTAATTGTCTATAGCTTTCACTGAGATGAGTCTATACCCCTCCCTTGTCTTGGCTCCTTAAAAAACTGAGTGCTGGTTACAAGCATAGAGAGGGCAGATAAGACAATGCAGATCTGGTATACAAATGATCATATAGATTGTATAAACATGTAAAAATATTGCCCGCAAACATTACACTTCTAAAGACATCGCCTTACTACGTTTTCTTTCTTTTTCTAGAGGCACAATTTTCATACAATAAAATACATGAATCTTCAGTGCATAGCTCAATGCTCAAAAAATTTTGACCAATACAGATGCCCATGTAAGCACAACAGAGTTCAAGGTCCAGGATGTCTCCTAGAAAGCCTCTCTGGGCCCTTTGCAGTCAGTCACCATCCCTTTCCAAGGGGTCACCACTATACTGATTTCTGTCACTATACTCTGAATCAGCCTGTCCCTAACTCATGGGAATGACATCACATGGTCCCCCAGTTGGTGGTTAAAGAACAATGTTACCTTTTTAATGTAGAAAAGCAAAACAAAGGGAAAAGTACATAATTCCAGAAACATTTTTTAAAAAGCCTTTAAGATTAAAACAATTTTAATAAGTAATGCATATGTATCATGAAAGATTTCAAACATTACAAAAAAACTTTTGGTAAAGTCCTAACCCTTATCTTTGTTAATATTCCTCATTACAAAGCAAACCTGCTGGATAGCCCCCATTGGCTCCTTCAGTCCCTCCCTCCACCTCACCACCCTGCCATGGGCCCCTGGAGGCCGACCTCTGTGAGCTGGTCAAGGGCAGGGTCCACCTGGGTTCTGCCAAAGGGAGGCATTAGTTGTAGACAGGAGTTCAAGGGTATTTAGCCCCCAGGTTTGGTGTGTGTACATACATGTGCATACGTGTGCATGCGTGTGTGTGTGTGTGCGTGCGTGCGTGTGTGTGTCTGTCTGTCTGTGGGGGAGAGACAGAGAGAAGGAACTACATTTCAGGCAGCTCTCTCCTAAAGCCAGCTCCTCTTTCCAGGTGGAGGATGGTTCCTTCTCCCTCAGGACCATGTGGGCAGAGTCCTCAGCTTTGGCTTGTTACCCACTCCACGCTCCACCCCCAATCCCAGTTGCTTCAACAGCTTTAAACAATCCCCTTGTTGAACTCCCCTCAACTGCCCCATTTGACTGTGCTGCCTGTCCTCGGCCCCCTGACCACCACCCAGTTTCCTTTAAACAGACTTTATAGGAAATGCTTTTGCATCTATTGTGTGTATAGGCTCCAAACTGCTCCAAGGTGATACACTGACTGTTTCTGGAGGGCTTCTTTATTAGCCACCTCTTTCAAATCATAGTACACTGAAGTACCACCTCTTCCTAACGAAAGTACACTTAAGTCATCTACACACCTAATTCATCCTGGTCTTTAAACACAATGACAAGTGATTCAAAGTAGGTAATATACTATCTTCGAGCTTTTAAGTTATTTTTACCATTTGAACTTACTTTAGATGCACTGCCAAATCTCTCTTATTGCAATTTCAGACTTTGTGTATACAGGTGCTTTGGAAAACTCATTTATCTTTTCTCAGTTGGTCTCGCATGTGCAAGGTATTTTACACAAACAGAGCTTTTCCAAAGCTTCACATGGAGAAAGAACAAGATGGAAAGAGTAGACTCACTCTTGAAGCCATAGGTATAAGCCTAACATAAGACAGGGAGGGTAAAGGAGACTTATTAGAGTCAAGGGAATTTATCAGGAGTCTGCTATGTGCAAGACACTGTGTTAAACACTTAGTAGACATTAATTCTCACATTTGTTGCATGGGATTAGGAACTACTACAATTTCTAGATGAAGAAACTGGAAGAAACAAGATTTCAATCCACCCTCTGAGTTCAAAGTTCCAATCTTTGACTTGTCAGGAAGCTCTCATTTACTCATGTCCTGGGTGGAACCAATGTGGCTACAGCGAGGCTGAAGTCCAAAGGCATCCAGAAAAGCCAGAAAACAACTAAGTTATTTTAAGAGTCTAAATTCCTCAACTCAGACAAACCACGTTGAAGTATATGAAAAGACTCAGATGCACCATCAGAACCACTATTTTGCTTTAAAAAAGTGTGGGAAGATCCAGAGATGCTTACCATACAAAAGCAAAGACCTGAGATGATGAGACAGAATCCATCTCCAGGGAGGTAGCAATCTGTGGAGCTCCAGGGATGGAGGCTAGTGGATGGGATCTTGAGCTGTCAGCTTGATTTCAGAGGTTCATTCACTTATTCAACAAACAATTATTGAGAGTCTACAATGTGCTGGGCTCTGTGTTTGGTGCTAGTGAATACAACAGCAAATAAAAGAGGCAAATCCAGCACTGTCATGGAGCTCAAGTTTTTATAGGAATAGACAATAGGCAAATAAACAAAAGAGCATGTAATATGATAGGTTTTGGTAAGTGCTGTGGAAATACCAAGCAGGGTCAGGAGGCTATGAGAAGAGGACAGGGGTTCAGATCTCTGAGAAGGTCTCTTTTCTGAAGGGAGGGAGTGAGCCCCATGGGTATCTGAGGGGATTCATGTGGATATCCAGGAGGCAAATGTCATCTGAGGTAGTTGCATTTTTCACTGTGTTTGAGGAATAGCATGAAGGAGATGATGCTTGAAGCCAGATGATCATACATGGGTAAGGGTGGGAAAGGAAAGTGGTAGAAATTAATCTCTGCTACTGGCATAGTGTGAGTAGAGGAGAGACATGCTATGACTAATGCTTTAAGAGAGTTGCTCAGGACAGGACAGTGGAGAGCATAAAGTTGAGTGGAGGATGAAGTAAGTAGACATTAGAAGAATGAAAAACAATACACTTGAGAAAGTGCTGAATTGGGCTAGATTTATGTGGCAGTGGAAGTGGTCAGAGTTTGGATAAATCTTGTAAATAAACTCTGTAGCATTGTCCTTGGGTTGGATGTAGGGAGGGATTAGAAATGAGCTATCAGAGATGATCCCAAGGTTTTAGAAATGAATAAATAGTAGAATGGAAAGGTCATTTGTAGAAATAGAGACAACTTCAGAATTACAGGTTTCTGGAAAATATGAAGAGTTAATTTTAGACATGGTGAATTTGGGGTATCTGTTGGACATCCAATGTCCAAATGTCAAATAAGCAGGTGACTGTATGGATCTGGCTTTCAAGACATAGGACCTAAATGGATATCTATATTAGGAGTTATCATTGTGTGTGTGTGTGTGTGTGTGTGTGTGTGTATACATATGATTTAAAACCACAGAATCAGATTAACCTTCCCACCTCCACTGTTTGTAAATTGAGGATTGAGTCCTAGGATACTCCAAAATTCAGAAGTCAGGGGTCTGAGGAGGAATAACACAAAAAAGACTGAAGAGGAACCGTCCCTGACATGGGTTAACCAGGAAAAGGTGACTCCCCAGGAACAAGTGGAGGAACTACTTTAAGGACAAAATGTGATCAACCATGGCTAATATCACTGGTAGACCAAGCAAGATGGTGGCTGGGAATCAACTGTAATTTCTGGCAACGTGAAGATCTTTTGCAACCTCAACTAGAGCGGCGAGAGAGTATTGAGAACAAAGACCTAAGTGGATTTGGCTCAAGATACAAGAAAAAATAAGGATTCATCAAGAAAGAAGATGGAAACAGAATGTACAGACCACTCTGTCAGTGAGTTTTACTGTAAGGAGGAAGGGAAGAGTGGGGTAGTATCAGCCCTAGGGTGAAGATGATTTGGGTTGCTTGCCTAATTGGTTGAAAGATGGGGGCTGTTCCACCATGTTTTCAGTTGATAGGGATGATCTAGTAGAACAGGACCTAGTGAAGCAGCTGATAAAGGAGACAGGGGGAGAATTGCTGAAGGTATGTGCAGAAACAGGAAAAAGGGTAGAAGTTCCAGTGCACAAGTAAGAAGGGTTTCTTAGAGCCAACCAGAGTAACTCTTATCTGCTTTGTATTTCAAAGTTCCACAGAGAATTTTATTAGGGGAAATGTGTGTTTTGTTGCCATCTTTTAAAAAAGAAGCCAACTTACAACAAGTGCTTCATTTATCCCTCACATGTTCCTCTAAATCAGTTTACCCCATTTAATGAATCAGGAAACTGAGATTTAGAAAATTTACATGATTCCTTCAGGTTTTCAGAGCTTGAATGAAAACCAGGATCCAAACTGGGTCTGGCTGATTCCAGAAACTGTAAAACATTTATTTCCACAACATTTGAGCTTAGAATTCCCTCAGAGGGTCGACCAGCCATCAGCTATGAGAAATTGGAACATCCTCAAACATCGTCTTAAGATGTCAAGCCAAATGCTCACACTCTGTGTTCAATCTCAAAAAAAAAAAAAAAAAAGCCAGACCAAGAATGATACAATTAACAAAAACCTAAGGAATCCAGGAATCCCACATTCAACTGTGAGGGAGGCAGGAGTAAGTTTTACACCTGGACCCTCTGCAGTGAGGTCTTTGGGGGAAGATAGGGTTTATTTGACAGTCTTTAAAGACAGAGGGTGATGAGAATCTTGGTGCTTGACAATGATATAGGAAGGTCCTGGGTAGGTCTAGGCTCCCAGGCTGGGCTCCCTAGCTGGGCTGTGGACAGGAAGGAGCAAATGTTTTCCCCTGAGATGGAAGTACAGTGGCCGAAGTTGAGAAAAACATGATGGGTTCTTTGGGTTTCTAGTCACTTCGAGGAACACTTATTAAGCTCCTATGACATGAAAGCAGAAATGCTTGGAAAACACAGATCAACCACCATCCTGCCCTGAAGGTACTTGCACTTGAATTCAGATTCAACATAAGATTCCTAAATACCTTTTTTATTCAGGGTTCTCCTGAGAAACAGATTCAAGAATACCTAAATACAGAGATTTAGAGATTGAAATTTCTTTACATATCAAGAAATGAAATTGGCTCACACAATTGTGGGGGCTGGCAAGTGGGAACTTAGTAGGGCGGCCAGCACGCTGGAAACTCAGGCAGGGATGAGGTTGCAATCTGGAGACAAGTCTTTTCTTCTCAGGGAAACCTCAGCTTTTCCTCATGAGACTTTTAACTGATTGGATGAGACCCACCCACATCATCAAGGGTAATCTACTTAAAATCCAACTGACATAGTTGTTAACCACATTTACAAAATGCCTTCACAGCAACACCTGGATTCGTGTCTGATTAAATAACTGGGTACTACCGCCCAGCGAGTCGAAACATAAAAGCTAACCATTACCGTATCCTACTGGTTTCCAGTTCCTTCCATAGAAGCCCAAAACAGATACTTTATTTTAGAGACATTCATCTTCTGGAATTATCACTTGCTAATCAGATTTTAAGCTGCAGAACAGTGAGAGGCCGGAGGAGAAGCTGTCTCTGGACGACTGTACACAAGAGTAGTTCATAAAGACTCATTGTAATTAATTTTTATTGTGCAAAAGCAGAAGGCTGGCAAAGTTGAAAGGGGGTAATTTCACGAGTCAAAATAACAAATAATTAAGTACAAATAGTCCCCAAATTCCCAAGAGCAGAATGCGGTCTCCAGATCTTGCTTCTGAATGAAACCTAGCCCCTGACCCCTGCTTCCTCCCAGCAGGCCCGACTCTTGGCCCCTCCTTCCCACCAGGTCCCCGGGCTTCAAAAGTCCCCAGTCTCAACAACCTTCCTTTTACCCCTCCTCATGGACCGTTTTAGGGCTGCCATCAATCAGATGGAAGAGCGAGATCTAGGGCGTTGAACCCGTACTCCCGCAAAAAGCGAGGATTCGTGCCTGCTGGCTGGGGAGAGGGGCCCTCACCGGTTGCGCTCCTTGCGAACAATGAAACCTCTGCTCCGAGGTTCTTTGTTCAGCTCCACGCTCGGAGCCCGGGAGCTGAGCGGTGCCAGCACGTGTGCTGGATATTAAGTCTCCTTTCAGAGACACTGCGGTGGAGGAGTGACGTGGGAGCCTGCTGGGTGCGGCCTGGGGGCTCCAGCCCTCTGAGCTTCCTTGTGGACCGGAGAGAGCGCAGAGACGGCGTCACACCCCTGAGCTGGGGGCCGTTATCTTTCCCAGAGGGTGAGGGGCTAAGGGGACATGGACTTCTTCAGGCAGGAAGCCCTGTGGGGGGGTTTCAGAGAGCCTTGAGTAATGACCAGTGTAGGTTTCTCACGGAGGACTCATTTATCTGGGTGCCAGTGGGTGAGCCCGGCTTCCCAAGCTTGAAAATTTAGATTTATTGGGTGCCAGAAATTGGACTGGACCCCATTTAATAGGCCCATGCACCATGAAGGTGAGGGTGGGGGCTAAGAGTCAAGAGGGTCGAGTGGATGGTGAAGGGCGCAGTGTGAGGAAAACCAGCGAAATCTGATTAGCGCCATAAAATTCCAGCCACAGCAGGCGGGAAGTACAGGGCTCAGGAGAACCTGGTGGTTTATGAACACAGCCGAGATCAGATAAATCTGTGGAAAAAGAGAGGTGGAGGAGTGGAAGCCGGCTTTCTGAACTCACAGGAGGGGCTGCTGGAGAGAGAGAGAGCTTGCAAGAGAGAGGCCAGACTCCCCATGTCTGCATGAAGACAAACTTGCTGTTAGGAGAGGTAGATCGATTTTAAAAAGCCATTTGCTAGTTACAAAAAAAAAAAAAAGACATATATCTTGTTCAGCCTCTTACCCTGAAACAGAAGAAAAGCTTTGGGATTTATGGAATGTGGATTTACATAGAAAGACCCTGTCATATATAAATAGTAGGGCAGCCTTCTAACCTGAAGAGAAAGGCCAGGCAGAGGGGGAGGCACGTTTGCAGAGTGGGTGGGAGGAGGTGGGACTGACATCCAAACCGTGGGCTCTGGGCCACATTCCTGCAGCAGCAGACATGTGGAATTTATACCCCCTTCTTCTGGTGCCTCAAGGTCTTCATTGTCTTTATCTATTTTCTCTCTTGGGCTAGGAGAAGCAATATAAAAAGAACTTCGTCGGTTTTGCGATATTAAATTTAAAAAAAAACATGTATTACAACCAACTGATTGATCTCTGTACTCATAAGTAGATGCCGTACAGCACTGATTGTGTTTTTACTTTGTGCAGAGCACCAAACTGGATCCATGGTAGGAAGTCACTTCATTCATTTATCATTCATTCAAGAAAAATCTGGGCGTAAAATGATAAATAAATTTCCCTATCGGTTCCCTCAATGTACTTCCATCCCTTTGGGGTGAGACAGACTAGTAAATTCACATTCCTCTGGAGATGTGAATGAAGAGCAAGTAGACAGGACAAGGAATTCGCAGAAGCCTTCCCGGAAAAGATGACTGTCACACTTGGGTTATGGGCACCTGGGACTCAGTGGTCTTCTGAAGATTACATTTCTCAGTCACCAACTCAGAGGTTTGAGCTCCATGTCAGCACACATTTAGAAATGCCTGGATTTCTGGAAATTTATTTGTATTAATAGTTTTCCATTGCCATCACAAAATACCCGAGACTGAATAATATGTAAAGAAAAGAGGTTTATTTAGCTTACAGTTATGAAGGGTCACAAGTCTAGCACTGGCTTCTGCATAGTTCTGGTAAGGCCTCATGGAGAATGGCATCATTATACCAAGAATTCCTGTGAGAGAGAGAAATCATATGGTAAGACAGAAAACAAGAGAGCAGGATGGGGCTGGTATTGCTCTTTTTAGAACTCACTCTCTGGGGAACTAACTTACTCTGCAAGACCAGCATGAATCCCTTCTGAGAACAATGACTCCCAATGACCTAATTACCTCCTGCTACACCCACTTCATAGTGTTTCCATCACCTCTTAATACTGCCACATTAGGAACCAAGCTTCCAACACATGAACGTTTGTGGGACACATTCGAACCATATCCAAACCATAGCAATATCCAAATGCCCAACAGCATCTGTGGATAGAAGTGCAGGTATCTACCTTGTAAATAATGCAAGCGTGTATCAAGTAATAATTATTTTTATGAGCTATTCTTCTTTCACAAGGACACAGATCATCAAAATTCTTTGCTATTTATTATACATTAGTTTATTACCTTCCCTCAATTATGTGGTGAAATTTATATCTTTGCACATGGCCAAGGTGGTAGCCCCTGTGGCCCAAGGCAATTAGATAAGGTCTTAAAGAAATCAGACTGTGAACAAGGCAGAAGTTTAATAAAATTTGAAACCCACAGCTGTCAAGCTACATGAAGCCTCATGCTCAAAGATGAAGCAAACATCACTACAGAATTGTTTAGTATAAGAAGCGTGGATAAAAATGTTGCAGCCCATTTTGGTGACAGATTTAAAGATTATGTTGGTGTTGGTGTTTGTGTGTGTGAGTGTATATATACATATATCTGTATGTATATCCATGTGTATATTTATGTGTGTGTGTGTGCATGTATATATGTATGGTGTATTCATATTGATGTACTAGAGGAGGGAAAGCAAAATTGTCAAGACAGCGCTTCTCTAGCAATTCCCAGTCACCTGTTTTATTTCTTCTTACTTCCTCTCCCCCATTCACCTTATTTCACTCAAAACCCCAGAGAGCTTAGAGCCTTCAAGCTCCTCATCTCTGTATTCCCATTCTACTCCTTTGAAAATTTATCTGCTATCCCTAATTTACATAAATGTCCTTCCCTTGAATTGTTTTTATTTAAGCAGTTAGTATATGCTAACATTGAAAGATAAAGTTTTGACGATGGCAGAGAGGTTCAGGAATGAATTAGCAACAAGTCAAGGGGAGAGGAGGGGGAATAGAGAAACTGGAAAGAGACTCTTGCTTTCCTAGTTTGGGAAAAGTAAAACAAAGAAAGGAGGAGTCTGAACACCTGGATGGCAATTTGAGAGCTGCTTCTTACTCCTTTGGGCAAATCCCTCTCACGTCCTCTTGCTCAGAGTCAGTCTGCCCCTTTTCTGTCTTGCATGGCCTTTGCAATCATCTTAAATAGCATTATGTATCAGATTGCATAATGACCTGGTAGCTGATTACTTGTTTCTGGCCATCTCCCCCCTACATGCTGAGCGCTTCAAGGGAGGGGGCCATGTCTTCCCAGGGTCCGACATCTTGACTAGCATGTTGTAAATACACCATGAAAGATGTCAAGTGCTTTTCCAATGAGTTTAACTATTCTGAGTCAATACCATCCCCTATAAGATAGAGGTTTGCCCATTCACTGGACAGCCTGCTAGGTTTAATACTGAAGGAGACACAGATGCATGATCTAGCAACTTAACCTAAAATCATATTCCTTGCCTACCTCTGAGTCGTGGAGAGGAATCAACAGATTAGACATTATAAATGAACTTTGCAAACTATATGTGCAACTGGAGTTGAGAGATGATTTTTATTTTTTACTCGTTACCTGAGCCCTGCTGATGCTGTGTTCTCCTGGCCCTGCAAGGGTTATTTTTGCAGATTCCCGCAGTCTCCCTTCTCTGTAGCTCCCAGCAGATGTATTAAGTGTAATCTTGGAACTGTTCCAGGTTCCCTCTTTAAGACTCAGAATGTTCAATATTTCCTGCACGCAGCAGGCTGCTCTGGCCTGGCCTGGTGCCAGGGACTCTGATGGGTACAACCCCCAAGCATCCCTGGTGTCTGGGCCCCAGCCCCAACTTGTCCAGGTTCCATGGGGCTTGCTTGGGAATCAGGGACAAAGCCCTAGCAGAGGTGGCCACTGCAACCCCATGGCTTGCAGTTGAGATGTCTGCTCTCCCGCTCCCTCCAGAGCACCTGCAGAGGAAGGGAAGTCTCACTGCAGGCTGTGCCTCCAGTTGCTAGACCAGCCAAACCCCAGGGAAGCAGAGGGGCCTCTGGGCTGCCCTGAGGCTCTGGCTTGGTTGACTGTAGAATTAATACTTTCAAGAGATTTCCACGGAAAAATGAAAGAACGGCAGGGAACTGGGTCTCCTGGATAGTTGCTGGGCTAATCTCGTGGGAGTTGACTCGACCTGCAAAGTGTGGGAGATGAGGGTCCCCAAATGATTTTGCAGTGAAAGCTGCCTCCCTGTGACCACTGCAGGATAGTGCCACCTCTTTCTTCCAGCAGCAGCACAAGGGGAATCCGTGTCCTTCTCTAAACCCTGGCAGGGAAGGAAGAGATTGTGAGGAATCTCTGGGACCACTTCCATTTAGACCCAGGCTCCCCTGCTCTCCCTCTTTTTAATTAAGTTGCATAATAACTTGCACGAGCTGAACACATGTGCCATACTCTGGACTCATGTTTGCATTTAAACAGGAATTGGTTTTGTGCCTTTAAGTGTGGTCTTTTCCTGACAGTTTTCCCAGTCCTTTGTCTTCCTGTTCAGTTGCTCTCCTCTCTGCTCCTGATATTTGTTTTCTTCCAATCTCTCACACTTGGTGGGTTACACAATCACTTGGAACCCCCCTCCATAAATGGCCACCTTCTTCCCCAACCACATCAATTCAATTGATCAAATATATTCTGCAATAGAAATGAAAGGAACTAAAATTCGTAAGCTTCAACACAGTGCCAGGCATGCTGCAGCAATCCAGAGTACAGACAGGCAAACTCCCTGAGCCTGCATCTCCTACCTAACACACAGACCTACTAAGGCAGGGGAGGCCTGTCATGAAAGCAGGCAGTGAGATGTGTGGAGGCCCTTAGAAAACAGAAGAGCCAAAGTCCAGCCAGTGAGGAAATGTTCCCACAGAGGAGCCCTGAGACTTGATCACCAACCCTTTTGAAAAGAACTGCAGTCCCACCTTCAAGTTCAAGCTCTCCCCTTAACAGACCTTTGTGAGACTATAACCTCTTCTGACCTTAGTTTCCTCAATTATAAACCAGGGCAATTGAAACAAAGAACCACTAATGTCTCATGGGTCTGAAATTCTTTGAACCTGTGACTATTTTGATGACCCTTGCTTTGTGACCCACATCATGATAAAACTGTATTAAAATGGGCAGTGGATACAGGTAAATGTCAGATGCTTTTTTTTTTTTTTTTTTTTGGAAACCAGGTCACTAAATTTTTGTCAAAATGGTCTGCATTTGGAGCTATATTGTTTTATAATAGCTCTAGATATATAAGCTGTGTCCGACTACCAAAATGCAGTGTTCCTTTAAGGATTCAAAGCCCACGTTTTGGTTTTTTTTTTTTTGGAAAGACAGAATGTTATTCAGTCTGTAGCCACCCTTACTGGAATCCTGCTCAGACAGAGCTTGAACTGCTTGAGCTAATGAGAGAGACCTTTTATCAAACCCTGGAGGTCAGCAGATGCGGGCTTTATGGGAAAAGTGAAAGAATGGGGAAATTTCATCATGATCATGAAAAGGCACTTACAGTAAACTCTGTTATCCATCAGGGGAGAGCAATAGGTTGTTCTGATGGGTGGCTAATAGAAAGTCTTATAAATGCTGCATGGATTATCAATTTCCAGAGATTAAAGGAAACATGAAAATAAACCCAAAATTGCTATAAATAAATTCTTTTTGATGATTCCAAAATCTTTTGCATGAGCATCACATAGCAAGTGAGGAGCATGAGATTTGGAGTATTGTTTCGCTATTTGTTGTGAGACCAAAAAGGCTACTTACTATTTAACAGTACTGTTGAACAACAAACAACAACAACAAATAATGCTACCAAACATGATTTGGCTTCCCCTTCGGGCCCCGTTTCCAACTTCCATCCTATTCCTGTTCTAGTCCTATTCACTCTTAGGCACAGACATTTCTAGAAAAATCTTGGTGTCTCCTACTCACATACCTGTACTTACATGCATCTTCTCTCTGTCTGGAAATCCCCCTTGTTCTCATGACCCTACTCTCCTAGCTGCCAAGCTCAGCTGTGGCCTCTTTCACGACACAGTATCCTTTCAAAGATATGATCGCACTCACTCCAGAATTCACACTGCCCTTCATTTTCAGCTCCCTTAAAGCATTAATGCTGGATGTTTTTTGGCCACATGGATCTATCTGGTCCTAAGGTTGACACACAGTCTCCCCAAGGACATTAGTGCTCTCATTTGGCTTATCTCTACAAGAAAATAGAAACTTTTTAGCATTTATCAATATTTTTACTTTTCTTTCTTTTTCTTTTTTCTTTTCTTTTTTTTTTTTTTTGGTACCAGGAATCGAACTCAGGGGCACTCGACCACTGAGCCACATCCCCAGCCCTATTTTGTATTTTATTTAGAGACAGGGTCTCACTGAATTGCTTAGCACCTCACTGTTGCTAAGGCTGTCTTTGAACTCTTGATCCTCCTGCCTCAGTCTCTTGTGCTGCTGGGATTACAGGTATGTGCCACCACACCTGGCAATATTTTTACATTTTTGAAAACATGGATTGTGGCCTGGGTTCCTCAGCCGAAGAGGTCTTTTAAGTATCTTGAGGGCAGGACAGTGCACATTTCTATTTCCCAGCAGAGACACTGGCATGTAGTAAAGAACAATCGATATTTAGTGAATTCAACTGTATATGATAAAAAGACACCTTGGCACATTAACACATTAGCAGGATGCTAGAGTTGGAAATGTTTATCAAACTTAAATCCCTCATTTTTAGCTGAAAAAAAAAAGCCCATTTATACTAGAAAGAGAAATGGTACATGTGCAATCTCATTGTGAAGCTCAGATGGTTCACTTTAATAAGGAAGCATTACTATCGTGTAATCTTTCAGGAATTTGTTGACAGAGGCCACTTTGTCATGTCGAATGTTCACAGCTGGAGATACAGATTCATTCATGCATTCGACAAGTATTACTGAGTACCAACTATGGGCTAGGAGCTGTTGGCGTTTTTTTTTTTTTTTTTTAGGGATGCAGGGCAGAAAAAGATGAGGTTCTTAAACTCATGGATATGATATTACAGGGGTGAAAACCGAATAAGAAGGTAAAAAAAATAGCAAATGTGACTTGAGGGATATAACGGAATCAGGGGAATGATGGGGAAAATTGGTACTATAGATGGGATGGTTAGGGAATTCTGTTTGGAGGAGATGACAATTGGTCTTGAAGGAGGTGAATAGGTGACCCATGAAAATAGATGAGGAAAAAGAATTCCAGGCAAAAAGAAAAGCAAAGGCTCTGTGGCATCCTTGGTGTGTTGGAGGAAGAGAATATAACAAGGAGAACCATATAGCAGGAGAGGAGTGAGCACGGATGTGCTGGGACCCGTGGCAAAAGGTGAGATTGCAGGAATAGCAGCAGCCCAGCAGTAGGAAATACAGACACAGGGAGGCCCTGGGATTTTACTCTGAATAAGATCCCCGTTTGGAGGATGTGGAGCTGGAGAGTGATGAGCTGCTCTGTTGGAAATAGACTAGGAGATGGATGGAGTGGTGGACGGGATGCAGCACAGAAGCAAATAGGGAGGCCACCACAACAATCCAGGCTGCTGGTGATGTCAACCAAGGAGGTTAGTGGTGAGGCTGGTAAGATGTAAGTGGGCTCCTGGTTTATGTTGGAAGGCAAAGCCACAAACGTTGCTGAAGGATTAGATATGGAGTTAGAGAAGTAACTCCAAGGGCTTTGGCCTGGGCAACTGGTAGAAAAGGGTTGATACTCACTGAAATGGAGAAGAATGTGGGAGTAATTTTGGGAAGAGGGAGATGTGGAGTTCAGTTTCAGAGGGGATAAGTATGGGATCCTCTTAGTTATCCAAGTAGGGATGTCAATCGAGTAGGCCATTGGACGTAATATATTGGAGTTCAGGAAAGATTTCAGTAGATACATACATAAATGAATTGCCAGCAAGTAGTATTTAAAGCCATGAGACTAATGCAGAGAAGAGATGAGAGAAAAGGAGATGAGAGGGGAGAAGAGAAGAGGAAAAGAGAGTTTTGAAGAATGGAGTCCTGGAGTGGTGGGAGAAGATGAGGCAGGACCAGCGGTGATCACAGAGAAGGAATGGCCTTGGGAGGGAGAAGGAGAACTGGGAGAACACAGTGTCCTGAAAGTCAAGTGCAGAAAGTATTTCAAAGAAGATGGATGAACACCTGAGTTAAATGCTGCTGATAGATTGAGATGGGGATGCAAATTGACCATGCATTTAGCAACTGGCAGGTCATGGTGGCCTTGACAAGAGCAATTTTCTGTCCAGTGAGGTGGGTAAGTTTCTGACTATGGTGAGTTCAAGGAAAATGAGACAGAGGGAGTTGGAGCAACCAACATTAATCACCCTTTCAAGGCATTTTGCAGAGAAAACCATGATAGCTTGAACAAGCAAACACTTTCTGCTTTAGCTCAAGAACCTCCTGGAGAGAATTCCCACCTTCTGGAGCACAAACTTTACTTACAGGGAGGGGAGTGCTCCAAGGCCAGCTGGGCACACTCGAGGATGGGCTTGTGTCTAGAGCCTCTGGGAATGGCTGCTCCTTCCAGTCCACTAGCAACACGGGAGATCAGTGGCCCCAGGTCAGTGGTCCCTTATCCATTAGAATCACCAAACACCACCTAGCTCCTTTCCTTGTCTGCCTGCCTGAATCTGCAGGCACAGTAGGAGTCAGTCACTAGCCACCAGCACAATGACAGCCCCTATAGATTTCTCAGGAAGGCTGCCAGGAACCCAAAACATGAAAAGTTCAGGGACCCAAAAATAATCAGAAAATTACATTGTGAGCAAATCTCTGGGTAAAGAGGATGACAATAAATGAAGGATATGAAAAGGAACAGACAGGGACAAATGATTCCTGAGCCCTTTCAATTCCAGTGTACTTGGGCAACCATGCAGCAATCTGAGATCGCTTCAATTACCACTTTTAAATCTGCACCTATACATGCTGTGGGAAAAAAAAATTATATATATATATATATATATATATATATATATATATATATATCACCCTTTCAAGGCGTTTTGCAGAGAAAACCATAATAGCTTGAAAAAGCAAACACTTTTCTGCTTTAGCTAAAGAACCTCCTGAAGCGGTACATATACATATATACATATATAAATATATATATATATATATATTTATACATATATACGTATATAAATATAAACATATTCTCAAAAAAAGTGCTCCCTCATTGAGCCTGGGGGCTTGCTTAACAGTTACAATATGCTTCATCCACTTTTCAGTTTGGCCCCCTTAACCAAGTTTTAAAAGTTGGCAGGAGGTGGCTCTTGCACCAAAGTGAAACTTCATTGTTTATTTGAATTTTCACCCAGTCATCTTTATATTGAGCACTTACTAGGGCTAGATGATAAGCTAAGTTGGTACACGGGTACAACTTTTATAAAAAAGTAGAATTTGTTTGATGAAGCCCTTGATATAAGTGAATCGTTCTCAACCAGGCATGATTTTGCACCCAGGGGACATTGACAATAACTGCAGACATTTTTTTTATTATCACTACTAAGGAAAATTCCTACTGGTGGGTGGTAGATAGAGACCAGGGATGCTGTTAAATTTTCTACAATGCACAGGACTGTCTCCAACCCCAAAGAATTATCCCATCTAAAATGTCAATAATACTTAGATGGAAATGCTAGGTCAATACACAGTATAGCACATGTACAGGTTATTCTAACACAAGGGAGGCCGTGATAAGAAATATTAGGTATTTCTGAGTATCTTTCAAGTTCATAAAGAGATAGCACGTTATACTCAGTAGCTAGATCCCACTAGCAATAATTTCAAGTTGGTCCTGGAAATTATGCTCCAGAGAAAACAAAGCTCATTGTGTTCTTACATGGGTATTTGTATACATTTCTCTGGCCTCTTGGAGGTAGCAAGGTTCATGTATATACTTCATATTTGAACCTCACAGTAGTTCTATTTAAGGTCCTCTGTCTATTTGCATAATTGTAATTGAAGAGCAGTTTTCCCTACTTGGAAAAGCTATTCTCTCCAACTGAGAGAGGCAGGGGCCTCAGGCTAGCCAACTACAAGGGCCAAATTGACCCTGGCAGGCATTGATGACAGATGCCCCAGACAGATGTCCATCCATCCTTAACAACTCTCTTAAGCAAACAGAATATCTCCAATTTACATTTGGAAACTGAGGCTTAGTGTGACATGACTAAGATCTCACTGCTCCTAACTCACAGCATCTTGGCACAATTCCAGGCTTTCTTTTTATTTTTAATATTTGTTTTTTAGTTGTAGTTGGACACAATACCTTTATTTTATTTATTTATTTTTATGTGGTACTGAGGATCGAACCCAGGGCCTCGCACATGCTAGGCAAGCGCTCTACCGCTGAGCCACAACCTGATGAAGAATCCTTCCAACTGTGCAAAGCTGCCATTCTCCTTAGTTATAGTAGATTTCAATGTCCTTTCAGAGCTTGACAATTTAAAAAATGATTTCCTTGTACACTCTTTTTCCCTAGTATTTTTTTTAGGCAAGTGCATGGAAAGTGGTAGAAGGTATATTTTAGATCTAAATTGAAGGAAAGAGTCATCACCTGTATTTTTATCAGTCACCTCGCATCTAGGTATATTCATACATCAATCATGGAGGAAATACAGTGACAGAGCCACCTTGCTTCACAATGGAGTCAGATGAAAGAGTTCCTCAGGAGGGACCATACACCATGGCTATATATCCTTAAAAAAAAAAAAAAAGAAACTCAGGGAAATTCATTCAAGTATGATATGGCTTTAAATAACCAAGTTTAAACTGAGCCACATGCTGTCACTTAAGTACAGATGGTCAGGTTTTGTTTATGTATACAGAGCCAACAGCTCATACAAAGTGGTGCCCTGTACACGTAAACCAGCAAAGTCATTTTAAAACCCAGAGTCTGAAAAGTCTATATAAATGTAAATTACCAACCAAAGGGAGCATAAATCTATGTACGTGAAGATGAAGCTACTCTCTCCTCATCCAGCTCCCATTGGCCTGTGTAGGCTCACAGGGTGTCTTTCAAGTTGGGCGGTCTCTCAGCATGGAGTGAGCTGAGCTTTGGCATGCCAACATTCAGCTGGCAGTGATGGGGACCTGCTTCCTCTGTGCTGGTTTGTCATTGTCAGGGGGCTTCCAGATCTTCCGGAGTCACTGAGGTCTTCATACATGTGACTTGTCACACCAGCCCTGTTAGGATCCCTTGCCTTCTCCAGCATGAGACTTCCCGGCAACTTCTGCGAGCGGCTTGGCCCAGTAATTCATCTCATGACTGGTAAACCAGCTTTGTCCAGGGCCAAAGCTGAGCTCTGGTTGGAAACAAAATGCTTCTGAAGCTGCATTCCCTTTTTTACACCACTGTGTTCCATTTGGGGACCTGGAGCAGCCATGACGTAAGTGGAACTTTGAAACGTGTGAAAAGCTAAGTGAGCTGCTGCAAGTCCGTTTTTCCAACAAGAGAGATGTGCTCACAATAGGCAGGGGATTGATGGGATGAGAGAGAATGTCAGCAGACCGCTTGGAGCTCCACGCAGGAAGAACCTAGAGAAGAACAATCTAGCTAAATGAAATTGTTTTCTTTCTTTCCAACCACGGTGTATTAATTGGGTACAAATTGGTCCACTTACTGCCAATTGACATTAAGCAATTTACCATTTGATGGCAATTGAAAACCCATGCATGCTGCTCCAAACCCGCTTGATTGTTCCAAACAGATTTCCCATCCTAAAGTGGAAATGGATTTAATTTGATCTCTTCAGTCTGTTCGCCATTATGTGTGAAACAGGGATATTGGTAGCAGCTTACCTGCGCAGTGGAGTGTTCAAAATGAAGGTACTCCAGTTACCGGAGAAAATCCAAAGGAGGGAGCCATGGTGTGGTGTCGCTATGGTTATAGACCTGGGAGAGCGTGGCTGTTTGTTGTTGTCATTGTTGCTGCTTCCCTTAAAACCCAGAGCAGCTTAAAGCAGAGGAAAGTCCTAAAACACAACCTACTTCAGTCCTACCACTTCAATGACAAAACCAAGGTCTCAGGAAGTTACCTGACTTGCCCCAAGGCTTGAAAATAGAATCTGCCCTGTCCGCCTCATGTCTGTGTCCTCTTGATTCCCACACATTCCCTGCTCTCACCCCCAAGAAGCCCCCTACCCCCACCCCAGGCTCTGTGAGTGGAGAGATCATGGGAAGAACATGTGATCTTGTGACCAAAAGACTTGAGTTCAAAGAATACACCTGAGTCACTTAACTTCTCGGGGTTTTGGATCCTTTATCAGTGAAAGGAGAATACAGATCCACACTTCCCGGTATTTCTATAAGGATTGAATGAAGCCATCACACAAAAGCACTTTTAAAACTGCAGAGGAATGTGAGATGGAACACATTGTCTGACAGAGGCTCAGCCTGGCCAGGAGATGAGCCCAATGAGTCAAAGGTTTAAAGCCAGGCAAGGCACGAACTTTGAGCAATTGACTATCAGGATAAGGGCACCCTGATACTCCCCACTCATACCTGAATTCAAAGGAAGATTAAGAATTAGAAGGCTAAAAACACTTGCAGATGTTTGGCATGGCTGCAGTTAGCCTTTTGACTTTTGGAACAAGTAACATCCAGTGAAATTCGTTCCGCTTGTTTTTCTTTTAGTTACATTGTCAGCATATTATTTGAAAACTTTTTAAAATCTAAAGCTCTGTTTGGTAGAAATATATCTAATCACTTATCTGAACAAAGATGCAAACGTCTTCGTATGGGCTTTCTGTCATTGCACCATACTGTGAAACACAAAGAACTTGACCCCCATAGAATGCTGGCAACATGCCCAAATCTTTTACGAAAATGTTTACAAAAATGCAAGCCCTCAGCATTTTCACAAGTCCAAGCATAAATGGAACAAGGTCTACCCAGGTCATACTAGAAATCCCCTGCGCTCAGAGACACAAAGTTTTGCTTCCTGGAAGCTATATGACTTGGAGAAAGTCACTTTACCTCTTTGAATTGATGAGAGGTAAACAGGAATACAAAATGGAGATAATAACAGTATCAACCCCAGTATTAAATAGGACCATGTCATCCACATCTCAGCCCAAATACTTTCTGTTCACGAAGCTGTAATGGATACTCCAGTATGTTACTCAGATCCCCCCTTTCAAGAATGAAGGGCACCTTCATTCCCTCACAGTTGGGCACCCTCCCTAGATTATCTTCAGCTGTCCACCTCTGCAAAGATCTCCCTCTCATCCCTCAAAGCAGCCTCTCAGTTTAAAAGTTGCCCTCTAGCCCCATCTCAGGATTCTCTGCAGGGCTATCCTGTGGCTTTGGAGGCTGTTATATTTGGATATGAGGTGTTCCTATGTTAATGTGGGAATAGTCAGAGGTGAAATGAGTCAACTATGAGATGTGTAACCTAATCAGTTTGTCCTAGTTTGAATGAACTAACAGGTTGTAGCTGTAGGCAGGCGGGGCATGGCTGGAGGAGGTAGGTCCCTAGAAGCATGCCCTGGAAGAGTTCACCCTCCCTGTGGCCTCTCCCCCACCTACCCACCCCCTCTGTTTCTTGGCTGCCATGAGTGGAGCAAAGCTCGCCCACTGCACCTTTCCAGTCTGGTGTTCTGCTGTTCCTGGGTCCCAGAACAATGGACTCAGCCCCGTGGACTAAACCTTTGGGACTGGGAATCAAAATGAACTGTTCATCCTTCAGGTTTTTCTTGTAGAGTATTTTGGTCACAGCAATGCAAAGCTGACTAACATGGAGGCTGAGGCTTTGCTGTGTGTGACTCCATAACAGCCCAACTTCTTCTGCCAGTCCTATCCCCTACAGTTTGCCAAGGACTCAACTCTGAAAGAGCTCCACAATGAACTCTCTATATGCTAAACTACCTCAGAGTCAGCTTTCCAGGGAACCTGACCTGCAACAGAGGACCTTCCTGGCCACTGATACAGAATCATCTCTCCTTAGCAGGATGCAGTAGCACACCCTATAATCCTAGTGACTGAGGAGGCTGAGGCAGGAGGATCCCAAGTTTGCCAGCCTCTGGCCTTTGGACTTTTTCTCAAAATTAAAAAGGGCTAGGGATATAGGTTAGTGGTAAAGTAGCCCTGGGTTCAATTCCCAGTTCCGGGGGTGGGGGAGAGTTACCTCTTGTCTGTCACTATCTGAAAAATGTGTCATTTATTTATTTTCGTGTTTATTGTCTGTCTCCCTGATGCTATAATGCATGTCCCTGGAAGGCAAGGACTTTGTGTATTTTACCTACTGCCACAGACACTAGGACCTAGCACACAGTAGGCACCCACTTATATTTATGAATAAAAGAAAAGCATATGTTAACAGCCTCCACTTTAATAAACACAATGAACTATTCAAATGTTAGTTTATATATTTTTAAAGACTGTAATTTCTTGGTTCAGAAGAGATAAGTTAAAGGTAGTTGGTCCATATGGTGCAGGACTCATACGGTGAATCACTTACCACAAACTAATGGATCCTGACTCCACCGACATTTCTGTTTGCACACTAAGGGCACACTCATTTATCTGTCACCATTATGGTTCCTCAAAATATCCAAAGAGTATTTTCACACGTGAAAAACACAACTTAAAAAAAAAATTCATCGCAGTCTATTCATAGGCACCAGCACTTGCCACTTGGATAAACAAAGACTCATAACTAAGAAAATAACCACCAATAAAATGAACAGGTAATTAATTCAGTGTTGTCATAGGTGAAAGGGATTCATTTGTTGATTCTTGGGAGTCTCTGGGTCATGAAGGCTCCAGGTCAAGGGATCCGGGCTCCAGTCCAACCTCTGCCTCCAACTCACCTCTCTGGTCCTGAGCATTCTCTTCTATGAAGTGAGAAAGATGCTCTCTGCTATCCCTTTTCACTTCGAAATATCTTGTGCCTGTATTAACTGAGTGATGTACATCCATGACACATTGATGTCAAAGAAGACAACACGCACTACATACCAATTTTATACATAATAAAGCTAAAAAGTCTTCACCTATAGGATATTTGTGTTGAAAAATAGACAGTCTGTGTTTGATTATTTCTTTGACTGTCTGAGTTCAAAGTCACACTTAAACTGATTTTTTCATGAGATTGGATTAATAACTGAAAAGACAAACAAGCTTGAAGCCAGTGGATGACAGATGCGTCTGACTGACTGTGATCTAGAGGGCGAGGACGGGTTTTTCTGGGTCTTGGGAGGCAGTGTTTTCCAGAGTATTTCTTTCTCAAATGTGTGAACTAAATGAGGAGGTTCCAGACCCCATCTGTCACCTCTTACTGTGAGACCCCAGCTCAGAAAATTGTGACCTTTGTTCCCTTTCTCTTTGTGGTCCTCCTCTGTCCCATCACGGCCATCACCCTCCATCCTTTACCCTCTTCCCTGTACACTCGTCACAGTTGATCTCCTCATCCTTCTACATAATTTTGATTATAAGCACATAGTTCCCATGGCGGTATCTCCAGTTGTGACTTCTCAATTTCTAAATTGGACTCTTAATTGCCTGTCATTCAGTTCCACCACCTACTTCAACACTGCAGATTCACGTTCAGCTCTTTATGAGCCTTCACCTTGAACAGTTCTGCATCCTCTTTTGCCTCTCTTAGTTTGTGGTAGCACTCATGTTCAAGTTCTCACTTCCAGAATCTGATATTTGCTAAATCCTTTCCCTTTCTCCTTTCTACTCTCTTCAGCACATGCTCCATTCCACTACTCCCACCCCAATAGAGTCCTTGAAGAAGGTCACCCATTCAATAATCAACAGGCTTATATCACCACTGAAAGTTTAAACAGTTCTGGAGGCTGGGAAGTCCAATATCATAGTTCCAGCTGGTGAAGACCCAGTGTCTCTGTGTTCAAGATGGTACCTCCAAAGCTGTCTTCTCAGAGGGGATAATGCAATGACCTCACATGGCAGAAAATAGAAGAGCAAAGGGGGTAAACTCTATCAGTCAAGCCCTTTTATTAGGGCACCTAATCCCACTTATGAGGGTGGGGCCCTCATGATATAATCAACTCCCAAAAGCCACACCTCCCAATATTGTTGCATCAGGGATTAAGTTTCAACGTGAATGTTTGAGGGCATGCAAACATTTAAACCAGAGCACCATAAAAGAAAATAGTGACAAATTTGACTGTATTAAAATATTTTGTGCACCAAAAGATTTAACCAGAGAGACTTTGGGTTGTGGTAGGATGAAGGAGACAACTCTATGAAAATAATGTTAGATAAAATTATCACAATCCACCACTTCAAGACTTTGAAAATCAATTAAAGACTGATCATAAATTGGGAACCATTTATTCCTTAAATGCTACTGGAGCTTTGGGTAAGGAAGTCTGAGGCTCATCCCTTGCCCCAGCTTGATTAGCGAAAACTATAGTTATGCCAATCCTGGGCAAGCTCCAAAACCAGAACCTTGCTGCCAATGAAACCCAGCTCAAGTCATCATGGAGATTGGAAGAACAAGGTGAGGAATAAAACCCCAGGGGATCTTCAGGGGAAAACAGTGAGTTCTGCAGGAAATGAATGAGAGAAAACCTATCACATCTTGCTAGGCTAAGACTACAGCTTCAGTTGTGATGATAGAGCAGTCATAAATTTAATGGGAAGACCACAGAAATAAAAAAAAAAAGTCATAGAAGAGTTGAAATAAACTTTCTACACATACCCTTTCTGATTAAAGAATAGGCCTGTGCAAGGGAGACCCAAGAAATCCAAGGGAGACTTGAGAACTGGTTGCAGGTCTAAATGATTTCCCAACTCACACACCCATCAATCAGCACAGAGTCAAAGCCCTGCCAAACTAAGCACAATCTCTACCAAATCCCTAGCTGACCACTTAGCTATGCAGACACAAGGGTTAGCAAGCTGGGATAGAAATAAAATACTTAAGCAGATACTTTAGTGACTAAATATCTTAGGGGAAATGGTTTCTCCGCATCGTCAGCAACACTTGGCATTGTTACTTTTTGATTATCCATTTACTGAGTATTTATTTTTATTATATTACAGTTTTAAGTAACATTTTCTTATTGTCTAATGATGTTGGGTGTCTTTTCGTGTTCTTATTAGCCATTCTTGTATCTTCTTGGGTAAAATATCTATTTAATAATTTTCCCATTAAAAAAAGGACTGCTGGTAGAGATGAAAAACTCATTTTCAAAAAATATTTTGGTAGTTTCTTTAAAAGTTAGGCATAGAATTAACATGCAACCCAACAAGCCAACTCTATGTATTGCTTCCCCCCAAATCAACATAGATATCAACCCAAAAATTTGTTTATGATACTCAAAAGTTAGAAACCACATAAGTAGCCATCAATTAATACATAGATAAGTATAATAACCACACGACAGAAAAACATTTGACAATTAAAAGAAACAAAAGCTTATGCAGCATCATGGATGAAATTCTGAAATACTCTGCTAAATGAAAGAAGTCAGACACAAAAACTACATACTGTGGTATGCAGTAGCCTCCATTTATATGTCATTTCTAGAAAAGGCAACATTAGCGACCCAGAGAAAATCAGTGGTTGACTGGACCTGGGAGCAGAAGCAGAGAGACTGAACTGAGCAAGATTAGGGTGATGACAATTATTTTGAAACTGGATTGTGACAGTGGTTACCCAATCATGTGAATTTACTAACACACACACACACAACCATCTCTACATTTACTAGGAGTAAATGTTGGTGTGCAAGTTTTACCTTAATGAAGCCATTTGTGTCTTTTTTTAAGAGATCTTAAAAAAATTGAAATCACAGATTGCAAGAAGATAATTTGGAATTTATATAATCATAGTAAGATTAGAGTCCACAATATGCACATTTACGAATGTATATACACGTTCTTACAAACCAACTGGATGTGGAAAACAGAGTTTTGAAATAGGAAGGCAAAAATTATGAACAAATAATCCACAATGAAAACCTGAACAGGCAATAATAAGCCTTTATAAGACAATCATTCTCACTATAATAAAAATGTAAATTTAAAACACAATGAACTCATGTGGTACCCGGGAAAACAAAATTTTGGATCATACTAAGTGTTGGCAAGAATATAGAGCAAGAATAATTCTTAAACTTTGTTGGGAAGTGTGTAAGTAAGTACAGTCATTGTGGAAAGCAATTCAGCAGGGTATAACAATGTTAAAGAGATGCACTCTTCCTGAACCATTTCTGTACACACAGATGCATGCACACACTGTGAAATTCACACTTGTATTCCACAAGAAAAAAACATATTCACACATGTATTCCACAAGAATGTTTATACTAGTAGCTAGTTTTAGGGTCAGAGAGCTGGATTAAATCTTGTTTAGACCATTTGTTCTCTGAGTAGCCTCATTACAACTTTCTCAACTTTAATTTTTCTGTTATTAAAATGGAATAACCATACGTGGCCACCAGAGATGCTATGCAGATTAAAAGAGAAGCATGTCGCACATTGGTACTCACTGAATCTCCAAGAGCAATATTCCCTGTCTCTCCCCGTACTAAATAAGTGTTCATATTCTAAACTGACCACTAGGCTTTCCTTGACTGGAAGTAAAGGAGTCTACATCATGATCTCTTCGTTGTCCATTTCCTCTCATGTAGTGCTTTCCAGAGAGTCCACTGTGTCATTCTCTCAATTCCACCCCAGAGCATTTGGAACCAGAAGCAAAAGGTTTGTCATGGAAAGACTGAGACCAAGACACGGACAGAGTCACAGCTTAGGAAGCCACTGATCACAGACTTTCCTCCGCCTGGATCTCAGTAGGAATTACACAGAGTTAGCCCATGGCTTAAAATAGCATTTGTGTCATGTTCAAATGTGAATTCAGTAGCTTTGAATGGTAAATGTGCTTTTAAGTGTCCAGCTAAACACACCGATTCCTGGCCCTTAAAAACTTAACAAACCATCTTAGTTTATCTTGCTAGAAAAGAAGATCCCATTGTGTTAGTGAGGTCAAGCTAAATATTTTGGCCCTCTCTTCTTTAATTTTACAAGGAAGCTCATAGCAAATGAGGATAAAATGGTGTAGTACTTAAGGGCATGCTAGAACATCCTCCTACTACACGTGAACGTAAGGTTAGAAGTCAGGGGGGTCAGAGTGAGCCCCAGCTAAAATAAATTGTCTAAATGGACATTCCAGACCCAGGTCAAAATCAGGAACCACACGGAGCAGGCGGAATTTTGAGTAGAATAAAATGTACTGGACAGGAAAAAAAGAGAATCTCAGACTGTAATCCTGGCAGGTCACTAACTCACTGTGCCACCTGAGCAAGCAGATTCACAGCTCTAGACAGTACAGTGGACTCAGCCATCTGCCCACTCTGGACCTGGCCCTCCAGAGCTCATGCCGTCATTCTCAAACCCTACCTGTCGAAGTTACCTACAGAGAAACTGTTTAGACCCCCTGTGAACAGACAGCTGTCGTGGATGTAGGAAAGAGAACTGGGAAAAAAGGAGGAATGGGAAGCAGGGAAGGAGGAGAGACAACAGAAGAGACACACAAAATACCACATTTACTTTTCTAAATGTTTTTATTAGTGCACTGTAGTTATACATGATATTGGGGTTCATTTTGACATAATCATCCATGCATGGAATACAATTTTCTCCATTTCATTCCCAGATACTTCCTCTTTCCCTCTCCTCCTTGCTTCCCCTATTTCTCTTTCTCTCTTTTACTGGCCTTCCTTCTATTTATTTATTTACTTTTAAAATTGGTGCTTTATAGATACACATGAAGGTGAAATTCACTGTAGTATATTCACAAATATACCTAGCATAATTTGGTCAATTCATTTGGTCAATTTCATTCGGTGATTCCTCCCTTTTCTCATTCCTTCTTCCTGCCCCCCCCCAATTCCTCTTCCTCTACTTCATTGATCTCCCATCTATTTTCATGGGATCCCCCCTGCCCCAACCTCTTTTTAAATTTTCCTTATTTTACTGTACCTTCCACATATGAGAGAAAACATTCAATCCTTGGCTTTCCGAGTCTGGCTTAGTTCACTTAGCTTAGGTTCTCCATTTCTCTCCACTCACCAGCAGATACCATTGCATTCGTTTTATGTCTGAGTAAAACTCCATACTGTACAGCTAGACCACATTTCATGTGTCCATTCATCTGGGCACCTGGGCTGGTTCCACAACTTGACTATAGTGAATTGCACTGCTATAAACACTGGCATGCCTGTCTCACTGTAGTAGGCTGATTTCACCTGAAAGATGCCATTTAATTGGGGTAGTTTCAAGGAATGTGAGACCAAAATAGTACCTTTGCTAATCCAGGGAGGGTTAGGTGGGATGTGACATACCCATGTGATATCATGAATCCCCAAGGAACTAAGCCATGTGACTTTGGATCAGTCAGTTCCCTTGTTTTAGTCTCCTTCTTCTTCTCTATAAAACAAGAAGTATAGGCTCTATAGTTTCCAGGAGAAATAACTCGATAAATCTCAGTTTCAGGGTAAGAGCACACAGCATGTAGGTACACCTCGAGGAGCCTGGGAGTACGGAGGCCAGTGGACTGGGCAGGGTCCTGGTCTGACAGCCCTTCCATCCTCCAGGGAGGGGCCCTTCCCAGACTGCACTGGCTGTCGCCTAAGTGCTGCTGGGAATTCTCTGCACAGCCGGGTTCCTAAATCAACTCCCAGGAGGTTGGGGGGTGGAGGAGGGTGCCAGTTTGAAGCCGGTCTGATATGATCCAGGACCTGATAGGGTTTCAGCTGCCTGCTTTCTGGCAAATTGAAGAGAAATTAAAGAGATTCTTGCCGAGGTTAAATGGCTCAAGTCCTAGGGAGGGGACGCTGTTGCTCAGAAAAAAAACACAAAGACTAGATTCATCTTGTTCAAGAATTATAAATAGAACAGTCAGATTAGATTCGGCAGAGGAATGGGGGCACCAAGAAGGAGCCAAGTTCGCTCCGAATAAAGAGGCAGGACTCCAAAGACTCCCAAAGATCTGAAACAAACAGCAGGCTTTCAAAAGGGAGAGAGAGAAAAGATGGGAAAGAAGAAAAACTACAAGAAGTGAGCCTTTTCTTTTAACCAACGACTCCTTTCGGGCAAGAAGGCAAAACCATCAGGTCTTGAAAGAGAGGTTAAAAGTAAATTATCACCCCATAAGGAGTCATTCACTGTAAAAGGAATGAAAATAGTTTACTGCTCTATGGAAAATGCGAACTGCTTCCAAACTTTAGGTTAAAAACTTGGCGAAGGGCGTCTGGCCTCCCTGTGTGTCTGTCTTGGAGATGTTTATCCAGTGGATGGAGATATTGAGATGGGCCTGGTTTTCAGGTTTGTTTTTTTGTTCCACATAAGGTTTCCATCAGATACAGTCTGCAAGCTGGTGAAGCCAGGAGGCTGCTGCAGGAGAGGCCCGGATTCAAGGGCAGCAGGCTTTGTCTGCACCAGAGCTCTGCTTGGTAAGAACAAAGTGATGGTGCGGAGACCAAGCTGGAGGCAGCTCCAGGAGCAGAGGCTGGGAGGAGGGCCCAGTGGCTCCTGATTGGGAAGACCTGCTTCCCGGCTCTGCTTCCAGCATTAACTGCCATATGGTCCTAGACAAGTCACTCCACCTCTCTGGGCCACAGATTCCCCATCTGCTCCACAGTGAGTCTGGCTTCCACCTACACTTTGAGGTTGTTTTCAGGAAGTAATATAAAACCCAAGCTCTGTAGAAATGCCATTGGTAGTCTAGGCAAAAATAATTCCCTTCAAGAGGCCCCTAAGTGCTTTCTACAGAAACAGAGATGATGGAAACCGCTCAGACACATAGAACATTTCCTGTTCTCCAAAGACAGCACCAAAATAGTTCACTTTTCCCTCCCCTGAAAGAAGTCCACAGAGGAAGTGGCACAAGAGTTGATAGCGCAGGTTCTGGATGAAGACAGGGCAGGATTTGAGTCCCTGCTGTCTCAATCATCACAGATATGACACTGGAAAATCATCTGGAACTATCTGTATCTCAGGATTCTTCATTTTAAAACAGGAACGATGCCAGCCTCGAAGGTTTTCGGTGAAGATCACTACAGATGGCAAATGCTGCAATCCTCCTAGCATGCGCTCAACAAAGAATGGCATTCTTTCTGCCTCTGGATTCAATCAGACAAGCACCTCTTGATTTACTCATCTAGCCCTAGCTGCAATGTAAGACTTTTTTTTGTTTTCTTAAAATAATTATTTTTTTTTAGGTTATCAATGTAACACATGGATATACTTCTGCTTCCAGAAAGATGGAATAGTCATAACTTTCCCTGCTCTTCCTACTAGGTATAAATAAAAACTCTGTAAGTTATATAAAGACAAACGTAGGTGGAGGGAAGATGGCAGGCTAACTGGGGACCTTGGGAACAAAAACAGGATGGTGTGGAGCTCCCTCTGTTTCTTTTTTTATTTGCTTCTTACATCCCAGACTTGGAGCAGAAGAAGGCAGCAACATGGAAATACCAACAGGCATAGATTAGAAACAGCTCTCTTGAGCCATAGGACCAAGAAAGGAGTAACTTATCATGACAGACAACTTTTAGAAAATAACCAGTCTGATTTCAGTAAAAAAGCACAGAAAACGCTATGGCCCCAACCTACCCATGCCAGCAAAGGCCAGCGAGCTGCCTAGATTTCTACCCTTGCTGGGCTCTGACAAGACACCCTGCAGGGACATCATGATATTAGAAAAGGCCAAGTAAGGAGCTGCCATGTTTATCCCTGCCAGGTGGTAACAAATTGTAACAAAACTGAAAAAATCCTTTCGCTACATTGACAAGAAAGGAAGGAAAGGAGAAAGGGAGACTCAGATTATGAACATCAGGAACTAAAGTGGGGACATTCCTACTAACATGACAAATTTTAAAAGATTATAAGAAAGAACCATAAATGATTGTTTCCTAGCAAATTGAATTACCTAGATGAAATAGACAAATTCCTAGAAACACAAAATCTAGTAAGACTAAGTCATAAAGACATAGAAATACTGAATAGACCTTTGACTACTAAGGAGATTGGTCAGTAATCAAATACCCCCCAGCAAAGAAAATCGCTAGACCTGATGACGTCACTGGGGAATTCTAACAAACATTTAAAAAAATTATGCCACTCCTTTTCTCAAACTCTTCCCAGTAATTAAGGAGAAGGCAGGACTTCCTCACTCCTTCAATGAGGCCGGAATTGCCTTGACACCAGACAAAAATACTACCAAAAAAAAGCTGGACACCCTGATGGTGCACTACTGTAATCCCAGCTACTCAGGAGTCTGAGACTGGATAATCTTATGCAAGTTCAAAGCCAGCCTCAGCAACTTAGGGAGGCCCTAAGCAACTTAGCAAGACCCTGTCTCAAGAAATAAAAATAAAAAGGGCTGGGAATATGACTCAGTGGTTAAGTGCCCCTGAGTTCAATCCTTGGTACAAACAATAACAGCAACAAAAAGAAAAAATGAGAAGGAAAAACAAACAAACAAAAAAAAAAAAAACTACAGAACAATATTCCTTACCAGCATTGATGTAAAAATGTTGAACAAAACCTTAGTAAACTGAATTCAATAGCATATTACAAGGCTCATACATCACGACCAAGTAAGGTTTATTCCTGGAATGCAGGCTTGTTCAAAACATGAAAATTGACCAATGTAATAAACCACATTAACAGAATAAAGGAAAAAAACAAGTGGAATAAATATCAGATGTTCGTGTATATTGATGCAGAATAACATTTGACAAAATTCAGCACACTTACATGATAAAAACTAATTAGCAATAGAAGAAAACTACTTCAACATAATAAGAAACGTATGTAAAAACCCACAACAAATACCATATTTAGTGAAGAAAGGCTGAAATCTTTCTTGTAAGATCGGGAGCAAGACAAGGATACTCAATTTGCCAATTCTATTCAACAAAATACTGGAAGTGCTAGTCAGAGCAATTAGGCAAGAAAAAAAAATAGTAAAAGTCATCAAAATGAAAGGAAGAAGTATAATTATCTCTATTTGCAGATGGCATGACCTTACATGTAGAAATTCCTAAATGTTCCACAAAAGATTTAGAATTAACAAACAATTTCAGCAAATAGAGGGATACAAAACCAACACACAGCAATCTGTGAATTTCTATGCACCAACAATGAACAATCTGAAAAGAAAACTAAAAAAAAAAAATTCAATTTACAATAGAATCAAAAAAATAAAATAATTAGTAATTATCTTAAGATGGCTAGAAAAAATTGCAGAAAGAAATTTTAAAAGACACGAATAAATGGAAAGATATCCCATGTGCATGGATTGAAAGATGTAATATAGTTATGATGGTAATATTATCAAATGTGTTCTAGAAATTCAATGCAATTTCTATTAAAACATCACATGTTTTCAGAAACTGAAAATCCATCCTAAAATTTTTAAGGACCTCAAATGAGTCCTAAGTAGCCAAAGCAGGGTTGGAAAATAACAATGTTGGAGGACTCACACATTTTTGTTTCAAGCTTCCTACAAACTGCATACACTGAAATGTTATAGTACTGGCAGAGAGAGAGAGAGAGAGAGAGAGAGAGAGAGAGAGAGAGAGAAACCAGTGGAATAGACTGTAGAGCCATGTAAAAAAATGTTTTTCAACAAGAGTGTCAAAACCATTCAATGAGGAATGGACACACTTTTTACAAATGGTTCTGGGAAAATTGGATATCTATATGCAAAAGAATGAGGTTGTAACCTTACCTAACACAACATATTAACTCAAAATAAATTAAAAGGCTAATGTAAGAATTAAAACTGTAAAACTCCTAGAATAAAACATGAAATAAAAGCTTCATAATGTTGGATTTAGTAATTGTTTCTTGATTATGATACCAAAGGCACAGCAAGGAATGAAAAAAATAGACAAATTTAACTTTATGAAAATTAAAAGCAGTTGTGCAACAAAAGATACTATGAACAAATTAAAATAGAAGCCCACAGAATGAGACAAGAATATTTGGAAATCAAATACCTGATGAGGGATTGATATCAAGAATGTAGAGAGAACCTAAAAACAACAACACACCAATTTGAAAAATGGGCAAATACTTGAATAGACATTTCTCTGAAGGTACATAAACAACCAATAAGCACACTGAGAATACTCAGCATCACTAATTATTAGAGAGATGCAAACTGAATCATAATAAGTTATCACCTCACAGTCATTAGGATGGCTACTATAAAGAAGAAGGAAAAACACACCACAGAAAATAAGGGAATAACTGTCAGTGAGGTGGAGTAAAGGGAACCATGTACACTGTTGGGACTATAAATTGGTATCGCCATTCCAGGAAGCAGTATGGATGTTCCAAAATACTAGACATAAAATTGTCATATGTTCCAGCAATTCTGGTTCTGTTCACCAAAAGTTATTGATACATAAAAATAATCGAAAGTATGATTCTAAAGAGACGAGTACACTCATGTTTATACACCCATTATTCCTGGTAGTTAAAATATGAAAGTAACACAAATGTCCATCAACAGATGAATGAATAAGTAAAATATGTTATACACACACACACAGCAGAAAAGCATTCTGGTTAAAAAAAAAGAAGGAAATCCTCTATGTGCAGTGCTACAGTTTGGATCTTTAGTGTCCCCCAGAGACCTGTATATTTTAGGCTCGGTCCCAGGGGTGGTGCTACTGGGAGGTAGTGAAGCCCTTGAGAGGTTTGATCTCGCAGGAGATCCTTAAGTCACTGGCAGTGTTCCCTTAAATAAGATGTGGGACTCCAGCCCCTTTCTCTCTCTTTGTGCCTCCTGGCCATAAGGTAAAAAGTTTTTTGTTCTGCCACATATTCCCCACTATCACTATTCAGCACCATCATCAGAGACCTAAAAACAATAAGTCTGCCCAATCATTGCCTGGAAGACCTAAAACTGTGAGTCAAAATAACTCTTTCTACTTTACCTTAAGTATCTCATTATACTGATAGAAAGATAACTCACGAAAGAAATTGATACTAAGAAGAAGGGCAATTGACGATAGCTATAACTGATACGATGTGGAGGGATCTTTGGAATTGTTTTAAGGGAAGAGTTTGGAAAAGTTTAGAGGAGCAGGCTAAAGGTAGGCTAGGAGACTGTAAGTGGAACTTCACCAAAAATTCTGGTGGGACTTAGAAGACCAGAATGCTAACAAAAATGTGGAGTGTAAAGATGATGCTGATGATGTTCCAAATGAACATGAGGATCTATTGGAATTGTATTAGAGGTAACTCTTATTTTATCATGGCAAAGAATTTAAATGCACTTTCTCCATGTACCAATACTTTTTGGGAGGCCAAGCTTAAAGGTCTTAGATCAATTTGCTTGGCAAAATACATTTCAAGGCACTATAGCATTTAGATTGTAGTATGGGCATTACTGGCTGCATTTGGCCAAACTTACAGTGAAAATCAGGAACAGAGTAGAAAGATTGGAAAATATGGAGCTTGATGAGAAAGGGTACAGCTATTAGCATCACTAAAAAGAAGTAAATTGCTTTGTTGTAGGACAGTGGGAAGACTACCTCATGAGAATCTCAAGAATCTGCAAGGCCACCACACCCACCACAAGCTCAGAAATATAGAAATGCAAATTCATTTCAAAAACTTTCCAAAGCAGAATTATTAGAGAAAAGAACACTGGCATGCCCTCTACTGCCTAGGACTGACTGTGTTTAGCTGGAAAACTTGTCAGGGTCACTGTAGCTGTGTTTCAAACTGGTCCAGCTAGAACTCAATGGCAAACCTTGCCATTGTCCACATGATGCTGATTATAAGGATGCAAGAGTTAAGGGGTTGTGGAGGCTTCCACAGAGATTTTTAAGGGAAAGCCTGGCAGGCCAACCAGTGTGCTGCAGAGTCAAAGTACCTGCCACTTAAAAATGAAACACCTAAAGTAGTCAAATCCATTGAGACAGAAAGTTGAATGGTGGTTTGCAGAGATTGAAGGGAAGTGGAAAATGAATAGGTATTATCTCAAACATGTAGGGTTTTAATTGCAAGGTGAAAATAATTCTGGAAATGGGTGCTAGTGATGGCTGCACAATACCGCAGACATACCGAGTACCGCTGACTTAAGAATGCGAAGACAGTAAAATTCATGTCATGCATATTTTGCCACAATGAAAACCATTATTAAAACATAAGTAATTTTTTAAAAAAATAAAACCTTAGTGGATAAATTCAAGAGCAGAATATTATCCAATTTGAAGAGAGAGAGAGAGAGAGAGAGAGAGAGAAAAGTTAAAAGGAATAGATTGAAAACTTTAGAGAATTCTGAGTCAACAAAAAATTATCTAATGTTCATGTCAACAGAACTGCAGGAGGAGAGGAGACATAAGGTGGAGTTTTAAATATACTCGAGAAATACTGGCTGAAAACTTACCAAGTTTGTCAACAAACATACAGATTCCAAAAGCTGAGAGAACCAAAACAAGACAAAGAATTAAAAAAAAAAAAAAAAGTCATAGAGTCAAAATGCAGAAAACTGAAGATAAAGGGAAAATCTTGAAAGCAACGAGAGTGAAATCACATCACAAAAACAGAAGGAAAACATGAATGACAGAAAATTTCTCATCAAAAATCGAAAGACAAAAGTGACATATTTTTCAAGTGCTGAAAGAAAATAACTGTCAAATCAAAATCCTATACCCAGTGAAAGTATCCTTCAGGGAAAAAGAAATTAAGATCTGCTTGGATGAAGAAAAGCTGAGAGTCTTTCTTGCCAGTAGAACCACCCTAAAAGAATGGCTAAATTCTCTAAACAGAAAGTAACTTTAAAGAGGGAGGGACGGAGGGAGAGAGAGAGAGAATATCTTGTAACATAAGAAATGAACAAAGAAGACAGTAAACCAAAATGTGAGCCTGGTAAACAAAATACATTTTTCTTCTCTTCTTAGTTTTCTAAATCATGTTTGATGATGGAACCAAAATTATAATACTATCTGATGTGGTTCCAGATGTATGTATCAGAAATATTCATAGTATAAACAGCAAAGGGTAAAAGGAGTTATGTTTTCTATACTTAACTTGAACTGGTAGAATGATTATATCAGTGGAACGAGATATGTTATGTATAAATAATATAATACCTAGAGCAACCACAAATAAAAACACTTTGTAAAAGAACACATTCAAAAACAGTACGGAAAAATTGAAGTGGAATTCTTTTAAAATGTTCAAATAACCCACAGGAATTCAGGAAAAAGAAAAGAGAGAAATGAAAAGTACAGAACAATAGAAAACGAAGAATAAAAATGTCAGTCTTAAGCCCTAACAACCACAACAGCAAAAGCAGGCTGAGAAGGAAATTCATAACTCTAAATGCATATATCAGAAAAGAGAGACAGTCTCATGGTGTCATGTAGATAATGTAAGCTCCTACTTCAAGAACATAGAAAAAGTAGAGTAAATCCAAAGCAAACAGGGGAAGGAAAATAAGAACAGAAAAGAGATAAAATTGGAAAACAATAGAGGAAATCTATGAAACAAAAAAATCTTTGAAAAGTGCAATAAAATAGACAAACGTTTAGCAAAACTGACAAAAGAGCAAAGACACAAGTTAACAGTATTAGGAACAAAACAGGGAAATCACTACAGACCCTGTGGACATCAAAGAGAAAATAAGGCAGTATTATGAATTCTACACAAGAAAATTTGACAATTTAGATGAAATACAAGGATTTCTTGAAAAACACAAACTCTCACAATTCATCTAATATGAAATGGGTAATTTGACTATCCCTGTAACTATTGAGGAAATAGAATTCAAAATGAAGAAGATTCCTAAAAGTTTCAGGCCTGGGTAGTTTCACTGAAAAGTTCTATCAAACACTTAAAGGTACGGCACTAATTCTAAGCAATTCATTCCAGAAAATAGAAGAGGAGATAACACTTCCCAGTTTATTTTATAATGGTAAAAATATTCTGATCCCCAAACCAGACAATGAGTACAAAAACATAAAGCTATAATTCAATATCCCTATAAAATAAGAACATAAACATTTTAAACAAACTGTCAATAGACTAAATTCAGCAATTATAAAAAGAATATACCATGACAAAGTAGATTTTTTCCCCCAGAGATGCAAAAATTGTTCCCCATTCAAATATCAATTAATAAAATTCACCATAGTAATGGACTAAAGCAGAAAAATCATATGATCACATCAATCAATGCATAAAAGCATTTGATAAAATTCAAAACCTATTTATGACTTTAAAAATAACTCTCAGAAAATAAAATAGGAATAGAAGGAAATTCCCTAGACTTGATAAAAGGTTTACATCAAACCCATGGCTAACATTATCTTAAAGTGAAAAATTAACTGCTTACCTCCTAAGATCAAGAACATAGTAAGAGTATCTGCCCTCCAGCCCTATACAACATCATGCTGGAAGTTCTAGACAGTGCAATAAAACAAGAAAAGAAAGCGAAAAGGCACACAAATTGGAAGGAAAGAAATGAAATTGTCTCATTTGCAGATAGTATGCTTGTCTATGTAGAAAATAAAATAAACTCCTAGAACTAATAGGTGAGTCCAGGAAAAATTCAGGATCCAACAGAAACATCAAAAAAAAATTCTTTATGTTTTAACAATATACATATAAATATATACTGATATATTTTTATATTTCAATACCCTAACAATTTAATACCACTTACAATCACTCAAGAAAACTATTTTAACTCATGTACAGGACATGTATGCTGACAACTACCAAACGTTGCTGAAAGAAATTTTTAAAAATCTAAATAAACAAAGCAACATATTGTTTTCACCGTATGGAAGAATCAACATAGTAAAAGATGTCCTTTCTCCCTGAATTTGTTTATGAGTTTAACATAATTCCTATCAAATCCTAAAACTCTTTTCTTGAAGATACAGATAGGATTACTCTAAAATTTATATAGAAAGCAAAGGAACTGCAAATGTTAAACAGTTTCCAAAAGGGAGGATAAAGTAAGAGAAATAAGTCTGATTGCAAGATGTTTTGCATAGCTACAGAAATCAAGACCACGTGGTATTGGCAGCAGGACAGATACATATGTCCCTGCAATAGAATATAAAAACTAGAAAAATACCCATACAAATATTCAAACTGATTTTCCACAAACATTTAAAAGCAACTCAATGGGCAAAAGACAAGCTTTTCAATAATTTGGAGCAATTTTATATCTATAGGCAAGAAAGAGAAGGAGAAGAATAAGAAGAAAGAAAAAGAGGAAGAGGAGGAGAGAATGGAGACAAGTATGAAGAGGAAGAAGAAGAAGAGAAAAAGGAGGAGAAAAGAAGGAGGGAGAGAAGGAGAAGGAGGAGCCCAACCTCAGTTTTACCTTTAACCCAAAATTATACAAATTAAGTAAAAATAGATCAGAAGGACTGGGAATGTGGCTCTAGGGTATGCACAGGGCCAAAGAACAAAAAATAAATAAATATGCATCATAGACTTAAATATTAAAACTATTTTTTAATGGAAAATACTTCATGACTTTCTACCAGGGAAAGAAATCTTAGACTTGACACCAAAAACATAATCCATTTAAAGAAAAAATAATGGTAATTTGGACTTCATTAAAATTATAAATTTCAACTTTGTTGGGGAAAAGAAGACCCATGTATACATGCATATATACATGTACACACACACACACACACGCATACACACACACACACACACATATATATACACACATGTATGTATTTAAAGGTGTTGAGACTACATATTTTTAAGGAGTCGAGGTGCTGGAATATATATGTATATATTGTACTCTCAAATCTCAATAATAAAATACAAACAATTCAATTAGAAAATGTGCAAACAACATGAAGAGATGTTTCATCCAAGAGAATATACAGATGGCAATAAGCACATGAAAAGATGTTGGGTGTTAGGGACATGCAAATTAAAACCATGCTTAGATAACAATATACACCTCACAAAATGCACAAAATCCTTGCTGGTAGGAATGTAAAATAGTACAGCCACTCTGGAAAAGTTTGGTTGTTTAATTAAATAATAAACAAGTACTATGTTACACAAAAATTGCACTCCTGGCATTTATCCCAGTGAAATTAAAACTTAAAATTCACATAAAAACTAAACACAAATGTTAATAACAGCAAAAAAAAAAATGGAAGCAACCCATACATTACTTCAATAGCTGAATGGCTAAAAACCTGTGGTATATCCATACTATGGAATATCACCCAGCAACAAACATTTGTGCATCTCCAGAGTTACATACTGTAATGATTCCATGCAGTCATGAAATGACAAAACAGAAATGAAGAACCGATTTGTGGTTGCCAGGACTAAGGAGAAGGTAGAAGTGGAAAGATAGTGGATGTGGTTATAGATAGGGCAACAGGAGAGGTTCTTGCGATGAAGGCATCTTGACTGTATCAATGTCAATATCCTGGTGCTGGTATTGTACTAGTTTCATAAGATATTAGCTTTGAGGAAAATTGACGAAGGGTACATGAGATCATTTTATATCATTTCTTGTAACTACATGTGAATTTATCATTCTCTCACAATTTGAACTAAAAGTTTGATTTTAAAAAGTAGTATTGGGTAAGTTTAGAAAATCTGGAAAATATGTATGCAGAAACATGAAAAATAATAAAAATTATTTGGATCTCTACCATCCATAGATAACCACTTTTAATACTAAGGCATATATAACCAGTTTTTAAAATTTTTCTGAGCATGAGTAATTTCAAGGAAATGGTCCCGTTAACTACCTCTCAGCAAAAGAATTATTTGAATTCAGAAGCCTCTTCTCCTACATGACTTGATGCATTCTCTGACCCTTCAGTGGACTTCCAACCTTCCTCTCCCAACACTTTGGCTAACTTCCTAAGAGTTTGCTCATCTAACTCCAGACAGGACCCATTTATGCTTTGTTTATAAGAACCAGCAATGTCATGGCAGTGATTCTGTGTACCTTGTATATAGTGTATTTCATCCAAATACCCTACATCAGCAATATACCACAGAGCAATAACCAAGTGGTAGCACCAAGGTGACCTTGGGAATGGGTTAGTCCTGTGGTGTCCGAGATCAGTGATATGGTAGAACAGAAGTTATAGTGAGCTCACATTTCATGGAACAGGGTGGCTTGTCATGTGGGTTGATTGTTCATTTGTTCTGTAGTGACCATCTCAGTCTGGGTGGTGCAGACTAATATTGAGACATTTTAGATATGTCTGATCCATAAAGAAATGATAACTTTCACTGCCACTACCGATACCTCAAATTCTCCAACTATAAAATGGGCACCTTTTTTTATAACTTTGGTTCTTAGGGGTATTAAGAGTGTACAGATGTCTCTGCAGAACCTCAACACCTTAAAAAACAAAAGATGTTTAGTAGCATCATCATAAACACATGAGGGACGTATTGCACTACAGTGTCACAACAGTTAGTTAGATGATAGGAATTTTTCAACTCCATTATAATCTTATGGGCCCTTCATACAGGTCCCTATTATTGACAGAGGCATATCTCTGCAGGGCAGAATTGTTAACTGGAGAAAGGAATAAGGACACTTTCTGGAATAATAAAAAAGTTTTGTCTTATTAGAGAGGTGGTTTCACAGATGTATGCAATTATCAAATTCATCAAACCAAACACATAAGGGCATGCATACTATTGTACATAAGTTGTATCCTTATAAAGAGGTTTTGGGTTTTTTGTGTTTTTTTGTTTTTTTTTTTTGGTTTTTTTTTTTAAGTTGTGGCACCCACCCTTATCCAAGGGCAAGGAAGTTTACCCTCATTGAAGAAAGTTTTAATGGGCAATAGGAAACAAAATAAAGTTTTGTTTTGATCACCTCCCCAACTGTGCTTGTTGAAGACATCAATTAAATGCACTACTTATTTGGTCCAAAAATGTCTTTGAAAAAAGGAAGAAAGAGGATGCCTGACACCATGCTGGCTTTGCCTGTTAGTCCACCTATTTCCACTCCTCTACACTCACTGTTCCACCCACTGAGTGTACACAGGGACTCCCTTCCTCTTCCATCCTGGATGCATGATGCTCTCCTGGGCAGCTCTGAACTGGCTGACAACCCCCAAAGCAACAGAAGATGACACAAGACAGAATAGAATGGAGGGTTGATTTGCAAAGTACCTGTTCAAAATGCCAAAACTAGTTTAAAGGAATCTCTTCTGTCGAGAATTAGGGGATGGACTTCACTGCAGCAATGAGATGACTGTACTTTGAAGAACTGGGAGAATTCTGATCAGTAGAGAGAGACTTAAAGAGGACAATTCCGTAAGGGCATATCCTAACCAAAGGCACAGAATCAGAAAAGCACCAAACATGTTGGGGGAAATCAAAAGTATTAAATATAGATACCATTTGTTGAGTGTCTTCTCTTTGCCACCCACTTTACATCTACTTCCTCATTAAACCTCAGGATATCTCCTCTCTTTACAAGTAAAGAAATGAAGACAGAAGAAAACTGGAGAAATTGCTCAAGGTCTCCCAGCCAGCAAAGGCAGAGTTGAACTTTGCCTCTAGCTGCACAACTCTTATATTTGCCAGGAAGTACCAATTTTATTACAGATAAAGAGAAGTCATTAGAGTTCTTAAAGGAAAATTATATGACTGTGAAAGAAATATTTCAAGAGTTTTCTAGACATAATAGATAGGATAAACTAGGCAGGAACCAACCACAAAAATAAGGAATAAGAGAACACTGGGATACTGCATTAGTTCCAATAGGATCTATTTGTGTGTCTAAATTAAAGGGATAGTTGAAGAATTTTTAAAAATATTTATTTTAAAAAAAAATCCTCTCAAGACTTAAAATGAACAATTGAGCAAGAAGAACTAGGGGTACAACCTTGGAGCTAGGGAAGGCGGTTCTGTTGCAAAAGTCAGGAAGAAGAGGAGAATGGTCAACTAATCAGTTCAGCACATTTGAGGTTTGAAAACTGGTGTGACATGCAGATAGTGTGAGATCTGCATGACCATGATAGAAGAGCAGAGCTTGAGATCAGAAAGCTAAACCTTGGACAACAGAGCAACTCATTAAGTGTTTGGATTCTGGAGTCAGAACAGACCAGAATTTGACACTGTCTTGGACTGTTTTTTGTTACTATAACAGACTACCTGAGACTGCATGATTTATAAAGAATAGAGGTTTAATTTAGCTCATAGTTCTGGAGACCAGGAAGTCCTAGGGCATAGTGGTGACAGCTGATGTGGGTGTCAGAACATGGCAGAGGTGTAAGAAAAGTTAGTATGTGAAAAAGAGATAAAACACAAAGGGAGCTTCATTTTATAACAACCAGTTCTCATAAGAACAAACCCAATCTACCCCCAAGAGAAAGAAGAAGTTAATTCCTCTTAAGGGCCTAATTGCCCTTAAAGGCCCCACCTCCCAACACCATCACAATGAAAATCAAATTTCAACATGAGTTTCAGAGGGGGCAAGCCATATTCAAACCTACCATCTTAGCCTTAAATCCTTCCTCAATAAAGTAAAATAATGAATGTATCTGGTTTAAAGAGTAGATAGAAGAATTAAAATGTGCAGTAATGTCAGTTCTGCATTATAAAGGCATGTTCATATTTGGGGGGAAGTCAGAGAATAGAGGCCCAAGAGACACGGATGATGAGCAATCAGAGAAATTTGGAAAAGACTTAGAAAAATGGCCCATGGTACACAGCTAGAGGGGTCTTGAGAAGAGATGGATAAACGTCACCACAAAGGGGCAATGACATTGTCAATCAATAGACTAAAGAAGATAAAGCCAAACTTCGGACAATGAAAGGGAACCGGATCACAAGGAGGCAATGGATACAGACCAACAAGGTGGGCAGTCAAAGGAAAGGGAGACTTCTTAGAACCGTCATCAGGAAAAGAGCAAACTCAAAGCAAAATTTATTTTCAACATCAAGAAGACTGGACTACGATTGAGCTGAAGTAAAAGTTCAATGAACAAAGAAGTACCAAATATACTTAGGAGAAAAATAATCCTTAACAGGCAAAATTCCAGAGAAAGGCAGTGAACGTTGAAGGTAAGGGGGAACACGGATAAGTTAGTCTGAGAAGGAAAGAAGTATATCTCTTCTCTGGACTGAGGATGGAGAAGAGCCAAGATAAGATGTAAAAAGAAAAAAATGGCTTTGGTGGATGGCGAAGAAAGATGTGATTGTGAGGCTAGAATCTTCCCATCCTTCAGGTTGCCATTAGTTAGAACAGAAACAGGGTCTCAGGCCGCCGGAGGGGAGCAGCTCTTCCCTCCTTCCCAGGTGAATACCTAGACGTGGCCTTCATGACAAAGGGACAATATTTTTGTTCTATTAAGTGAATCCAATTGAGCTCTTGTAGCAGATTCTCTCAGTTGCCACCTCGTCCAAAGAGTGCTGCAGCTGCCCAATTATAAGGGATGGCCAAGTAGAAGTTGAAAAGTTTGGATCATAGACTGGTCGGGGGGGGGGGGGGGGGGTGTCCCTCACTGAGCTCCCCCTGGATCAATGATTTCTGTGAAAATTTTAAATGCCCCAATTCTCTGATGTGTGTGGCTTTGAAACCCGTGTCCCAGGGGGGCCTAATTCAACATTTGGCAATCCGTTGGAGTATGTGGTACTTGGCATTTTCATTGCTTCATTATTTAAAGGGCAATTCATTACGTGCAATGGAAACAAATAAAACTCTATTTCTGACATTTCTAAATCTGAACCCTGAACTCTCAATAAAACTTCCAGTTTCAAAATGATTATTTAAGCAAAGCCCTGGTGTATTCACGCTGAACCATTGAGCAGTGTTCCTAATGGTTGGTGATGCAATCTCGATGCTGAGACTTGGGTATTGGAACTTCCCTGAAGCATATTAAGTAGTCCCCTATGCTGCGACCCATTAAAGGCAATCTTGTCCTCACAGGCCTCAATCAAATTTGCACAGCAATTAGTCCTGCCCAGAGTTTGATACATTTCTTAATTATAAAACAACTTTGTACTCTATTGGCCCTTTCAGATGGGTTAAGAGAATGTTAATTACCTCCTCCTGAGACATCAAAGAGTTTTTTTCCTTTTAATCCCTTTTTTAGGGATGAATAAGGCAAGATGTAGAGAGGATCTAACATCTACTGAGCACCTACTATGTGTTCCCATCTGTGTGGGGTGGTTTACACATATGCAGAGAAGCCTATGGGTAAACTTTGAATGCTGGTTTGCAGATGGGAAAAATAAATTTAGAGAGGTTAGATTATCTGATGTTGGTCACATGACTCCTAAGTCTGCCTAAAAAAATGAGCTTTGTTCTTGGTAGATCTTAAAGTTGCGGATAACGCTTGTAGAAAACATCATGCATTTTGCGAGCACCTTCTGTATGCCAGGCTTCGTGCTAGGTGCAGTGAAGAGTAAGATGACTGGGTGCCTGTTCCCCAAGCAACCAGGAGACAGCTCCCCTGAGGGGTGCTTGTTTGTGTGTGTGGGTGTGTGTGCGCTCCCATCTTCTCTAGGCAGTAAGCAACTAGCTCAGCGGGGCTGGGTGTGGCCCTGGGAGTTCACACAATCTAGTGGTTCTCCTGGGGGAGCCGAATCTCCTGGAAATCGCCACCTCTCGCTTCAGCTTGGTTTTAGGCATTCCACAGGGAAGGAAGTTAAAACATGTCAAAACCAGCCCCTCCAAAAAAAGAAAGAAAGAAAAGAAAAGAAAAAAGAACCTGAGCATTCTCGTGCCACTGACTTGGGCATCAGAGAATGCCAACTGCTTCCTTCCCTTCCCTTCACTCTGGCAACCAGGCCCTAAGCCCAGTCCTTTTTTTTCATTGTAATCTTCCTAAATTGCACATTTCATAAGACCTTCAGGAAAAAGTCAGGAAATGAGGTTTAGAGGAAGAGGGAGGCGGAGAGTAGGGGGCCGGGTGGGGACGGGGGAGGGGGAGGCAAACTACCGGAGAGCGAGTCTTTCATTACCGCGACCTGCTCGGCGCGCGTCCTGCCCCTCTGCCTGTGCCACCCTCTCGCTGGATGCGAGCCATCCTCCGGGCTAATGAGCAGAGCACAGGAGATAACTAATCCTAATGCAATTACCGCTCGGCATTACCCTGATAGGTTGGAGGCGCTCCCTGGGTGCCCCGCAGCCTGAGACCGGCTCGTGCAGATGTGCCCGAGCCTCCTGTCGGAGACGTTTTGACAGCTGTATACAGTGCCGGGCCCCCTCCCCCTGCCTGCATCCCGGGAGAGTGATCTTTTAACAGCGAGTCCCCACGACGCCTGTCGGAGGTGAAATGAAATCTTAGCAGCTTGGGGGAAATCTGGTCGGGCGGTGCGCGTTCGGGTGCTATTTCTAGGGCCGTGATGGAAGCAGCAGAGACGCAGGCCCTTCTCCCCGGCCGTCCCCCACCCGCGCCGCTTCCTGAGAGCCTTGCTGGGTGTTTAAACGGCGGTGAAAAATTGGAGCGCGCCGGCCGGGCCCTCTCCTGGCGGAGCTGGGCGCTCGGGTGAGAGGGGGAGGGCTGCAGCACACATGTTCCTTTGTTTGGCCGGACCACGTGCTCTGTTTGCACAGCAGCATGTGGTACCACTGGAGGAAACCGAACCAACCCTGAAAGTTCAAGGAACAGCCAAGCTCTGCTGGGAAGCGGCGGGGCCCGGGCCGGGACCAAGTGATGAAGCAGGAGGCCTCCGGACTCCCTCCCTGGGAGACAGGGGCTGGGGAACCCTGGGGCAAACGCTGTTTTGGATAAAGGAGACTGCAGGTTTCTGGCACCCTGTGCACACTGCGAGGGGGTTTCTGCGGTAACCAGCAGTCCTGCCTGGGATGGGAAGTGGACTTTGATGATGATAATAATCTCTTGTGTTTGAAAGAGCTTTATAGTTGATAAAGGCTTCTCACAACCTCTATCCCATTTGATTCTTGCAAAAACATACGAAGCCAAAACGCCCCTCCCTTCTTGGGGTGAAGTGAGAGAGGGAAAGGGCTGAAGCCCCTGAACCCTGACTGACTGTGTAGTCTGACCCTCCAGGAGGCCCAGCGGGCAGCTCCAACTGCACTCATGCCAAAATGCATGAAATAGTAATCATTTGTCTTCCACACATTCCTCTCTTTGTCTCTCAAAAAAAGAAAGAAAAAATCCAAACAACACAGAAATAAATGATACATAAATCATGATGTAAAAAAGAAAATTTTTTTCCAAACTCCAATTCCCCAAATACAGTCACATAGTTCAGAATTTCAGTGATGTCCTTATTTTTTCATGCATGCCTAAATATTTTAATACAACTTTTCAATACATGCATCTTTGTTTTTTAATGTGATTTTTGCTACACATACCATTCCCTTTGGCCATACATCAAAAATGTTTTTCCAAAACATATTGTATAAATCTACACCCTTGTTCTTTTTAACAGCTGTATTGTATTTCTTTGCATGGATGTTATTATTGTTATTAAATAAGCAGATGGCTTCCAGTTTTTGTTTATTAAAACAATGAACAGATTTGAATATATTATTGCACATTGTGAAAGTATTATTTTAGGATAAATTCCTAAAATTGCTAATCCAAAAGGTGTTGGTCCCAAGGAAAAGCATGTTTTAAACTTCAATAGAAATGACCAAATTGTTGAACAAAAAAGCATTGGCACTAAAATACAATGGATGTAAGAAAGTCAATGGCTAGTGTCCGGACAGTATATGAAAGTTGCCAGTCGCCACACACATGACCCAGGAATTTGCTGATTCACCAGAATAAAATCTGGTGCTTTAAAGAGTGAAGTTAAACATTCCTTATAATATTTTTAATGATTGTCATTTATTTTCTGTAAATTAGTGTGTCTTTCGCCTGATTTCTATTGCTTTGCTCAACTTATTTATTTGAATAAAGTTTTCATTCGAATACTTTCCAAAGTTTTTTCCCTAGTTCATCTTCTTTTAATTCTGAAATACAGAAATGTTAAATGCATAAAATATCATCAAATTTGTCAATCTTTACAGTTCTTAAGTTTGACATCATGCTTAGAAAGAATTTCTCAAACTTCCTGAAAATTAAAATAGTCTGCTACATTTTCTTTTGATATTGTCATGACTTTTTTCATTTTATTTTGCAGATTTTTATTAAGCCAGTAACGTAGGTCAGATGTAAGAAGTTTTTAGAGTTTTTAAATATATACATATATATAAAATTTAGAAATTCACATAGTTTCTGTAATTCATGGAGCTTATGTTCTAGGGTGGGAGACAGACAGACAATAAATGAATGAATAAATAAAATCCAAAGCACCATGTAGAAAGAATGAAAAATACCAGGGAATCCCTGCTTAGGGAAACTATTCACAGAAGGCAAGATTTAAACTAAGCCCTGAAAGATGAAAAATAGCCAGTCATAGAGGTGAAGATCATTCCAAACAGAAGGAGCAGCATAGGCAAAGGCCCTGAAAATAATTTGAAGTATTGGAGAAAACTAAAGAAGGCCAGTGTGAGTGGAACACGATGATCAGTGGAGTGAGCCAGAAGATAAAGAGTCTTGAAGACCAAACAAAGAAGTTAGTAGGTGCTGTACAGACCCCAGGAAGGAATCAATTGTGTCAAAATGCAGCAAGAAGCTATAGAACAGGCGTGGGTGGGGGTAAGTCTGCTTGAACCCAGGACCTTGCTCATGCACTGTAGCACCAAGCTGCAGCACCAACCCCTGTTTTTATGTTTTACAGATTCTCCTTAACTCATGTAGGGTTACATCTCAATAAACCTATCTTAAACTGAAAATACCATAAATCAAAAACGCATTTAACATACCTAACAGAGTGAACACCCTGAGCTGCAGAGTTTTGGTCCTTTCCCCTCACCATGGGGGTGGCTGGCTGCCTGGGAGCTGCTGAGGCTCACCACCACTGCCCAGCATCAAAAGAAAGTGTGGTACCACACAGATCATGAGCCTAGGATCAAAATTCAAACTTTAATATATGTTTTCTATTCAATGTGTATCACTTTCACAGCATCATAAAATCAGAAAGATGAAAGTCAAACCATTGTAAGTTGGAGACTATATTCAAAAGAATTCTCTGGCTTTTCTGAGAATGATGTAAACGGGGCAAGAGACAAAACTCTAGGAAAGAAGATGGAGGCTTGCTGGACGGTGGTGGTAGAGATTGACATGATATGCTGATGGCGTGGATGTGGGAGAAGCAGAAATTGAGCACATTGAGGTGGACCATTTCCTGATCAAGTGTAGTTTGAAGAAGGATGCAGAGATACTGGGCTTTAGATCCTCATGAGATATACATGTCAGTCTGTCGAGTAGGTGGTTGTATTGCAAAACTGGTACTAGAAGAAGATTAGATAGGAGATAAAAATTTGGAAAATTTGGAAATTACTGGCCAGGTTCTGGCAAAAAGACTTGAGGAGTTTCCATACACGGAGAAGAGAAGGGAAAGAAAACAAGTAAGAGATTGAGGGGAGGGATGGTAGACTGTCAAATGCTGCACAGAGGACCCAAAGTGTGAGTACCAGAAAGAAGCCATTAGGTGGCCAGGCACAGTGGCACAAACCTGTAGTCCCAGTGGGTCAGGAGGCTGAGACAGGAGGATTGTGGTTCAAAGCCAGCCTCAGCAAATATGAGGCTCTAAGAAACTCAGTGAGACCCTGTCTCTAATAAAATACAAAATAGGGCTGAGGATGTGGCTCAGTGGTTGACTGCCCCTAGTTCAATCCCCAGTACCCCCCCAAAAAAAGCCATTAGGTGGCCACAAGAGCTCAATGATATTGATGGAAGCAGTTTTAGAAGAATGAGGTAGAAACTGCAATTAGAGAAACACAGCAAGCTCCCTGAGAGACAATTTGGAATTTAACAGAGAACTTTGAAGTTAATAATACCTTAATCTGATATTTCTCAAACTTTGTTGTACATTCAACTCAACCAGTCAAGAATGCAGTCTGGAGACCCCATGCCCACAGAGTCTGACACCGTACTTCAAGGGTCAATATTTAAAATAAGTTCTTCAGGTGATTCTGATACACAGCAAAGTCTGAGACTCTTGGCTATAATACAAGGATAGATTTCCCCAGATGGAATTTCAGATCCCCTGCCTGTTTGGAAGAAGAAAGATTGAGGACAGAGGCCCTTCAGGGACTTTCAGATTGTGTCACATAAACAACCACCAACTCTGATGGCAGTAGTGACTGGATAGCCTAATACATCACTTGGCCTTACACACAAGTGTTTTGACCCGAAATCAAGTTGGATTCATTGACTCCAAGCTGAATTTCTGCTTCTCCTGCCTGCCTGCCTGTTTGGATATAACTATAGGTAGACTCAATATTGCACAGGTCAGTTTGTTTTGTGTGGTTGGTTTTTTTGAATAGACATCTCCTAGTTATGTCTTTTCCCATTGTTCCTCTACCTGTGACTAGATAGTCTAAGACCCGGACTATGTCCTTATTGTGGTTTGGATAGGAGGTGTCTTCCCCAAAGCCCCTGTGTTAGTGCAGGAATGTTTGCAGGTGAAATGATTGCATCGTGAGAGCTGTAACCCATCAGTCCATCTCGGTTTGAATGGACTGGGTGGTAACTGTAGGCAGGTGGGACATGGCTGGAAAAGGCAGGTCCCAGGGGATATGCCCTGGAAGGATTCCTCTTTGGGGTAGCCCCTTCCCCCTTGTTCTTTCTGCTTCCTAGCTGCCATGAGCAGAACAGAGCAATGGACTCAGTGGACAATGGACTAAATCTCTGGAACCATGAGCCAAAATAAGCTTTTCTTCCTGTAAGTTGTTCTTATTTGGGTATTTTGGTCATAGCAACAAAAATACAGCTAATACAGTTCTTAAAGGCAAAACAACTCAACTCCCTCTTATTTAGCAACCACATTCTAGGCAAGCACTTATACACCGTATCTCCACGAATCCTCACACTAACCTTTTGAGGCTATTACTTTCATTTCTATTTTATGGGTGAAAAACTGACTGGAATAAATGGTGCCAAAATCAGCCATTAAGGGTGTCTCAAAAATAGCATTCCTCGGCTAAGAATAGATTTGGCCTATGATGCCCTTTTGGGAGAACAGTGGGTGGTTTGTTGTCTAAATGATTGTGATGTTTGCCTTCATTTAGCCTCCTGGTTCTGCTGCATAGATAAGGATGTCCCTAGCCTGGGCTCCATTACCTGCCGGATGTTTGTTCTTTCCCATTGGATATGGTGCATGGTGTGGTGGAATGCCTGGGCATAAGCTCTGGGGCCCCATGTCTAGTGTTCAGATTGTGGCCCTGGCCCCTGGGAATTTAGTGTCTTTAGATGAGTTGTTCACCCTTTCTCAGTTTCATTGTCTTCCTGGGTAAATCAAAGAGTTCTCACAGGATGCTATGAGTTTTAAACGATATGTTTTATATCTGCAGTATGTTCAATAATCATACAATTCACTATAATTGTTCAATTATTATTTATACCAAATCTTATTATATCCCTCAGTTAAATCTGAATTCCACCTTGCTATGGTATGGCTCTTAAGGGTCCCCAAAAGCTCATGTTAAAAGTTTAATCTCCAACTGCTGGTTCCTTGTGTCTGTCCATCCTCTGCCTCTGCCTCTCTCCTTCTTTCCCTCCCTCCCTCTCTCCCTTCATCTCCTCCTCTCTCCCTCCCTCCCTCTCCCTGTCTCTCTCCCTCCTTCTCCCTCTCTTACTCTTCCTGTCTCCCTCCCTCCCTCTCTCTCTCTCCCTGTCTCCTTCCCTCTCTCTCTCACTCCCTCTCTCCCTCTCTCCCTCTCCCTGTCTCTCTCCCTCTCCCTGTCTCTCTCCCTCCCTCTCTCCCTCTTCTTCTCTCCCTCTCTCCCTCTTCCTCTCTCCCCCTCTTTCCCTCCCTCCCTCCCTCTCTCCCCTCCTCTCTCCTTCCCTATCTCCCTCCCTTTCTCTCCTTCTCTCCCTGTCTCTTTCCCTCTCTCTCTCTCCCTGTCTCTCACCCTCCCTCTTTCCCTCTCTCCCTCTTCCTCTCTCCCTCTCTCCCTCTCCATGTTTCCCCCTCCCTCTCTCTCTCTCCCTCTTTTTCTCCCTCCCTCTCTCCTTCCCATAGATCATTAGGGGAGCACCACTGCTCCTGCTAGGTCTCCACACCATGATGTTCTGCCTCCCCTCAGGCCCACAGCAAAGGAGTCAACTGACCATAGCCTGAAACCTCTAAAACTATGAGCCAAACAACCCCTCCTGTGAGTTGATTTTTATTAGGTATTTTGTCACAGTGACAAAAAGCTGACCGGTACACACCTCAATCTCCCATGGGCTGATTCCTGAATCACTCTTTTAGGTGGTACTGCTGTTTCTTATTCCTCTCTAATGCTTGAGGGTTTCTAATTAAAACATTTTATTTTTCTTCCCCTTCCACGTGACCACTACCCTTTCACAAAGGTCTTATTTTGGATTACAAAAAAAAAAAAAAGACGTAGATTCCTTGGATTCGACTTCTTGAGTAAATTAGTATTGACAGAGACATAGCTACCCAGGAAGATTGAGGAAGGGACTTTCAAAAACTAAATAGTTGCATAATGAATTCATAATAAAATTTTTAGTATCTAAAAATGCAATATTTTCCACAATATCCCTGTCACCTGGTCATGCAAGCAATGGTCAGGTGCTTCTAGAGATGGAGAATTTATTATCCCCAGCCAGTGCAATCATTCCATAGCTCTGGCTAATAGAAGCTTCTTCTGTGTCTGTAACTCTAGCTCTAGAGCTGCCTCCCTACCCCTAAGGATCACAGAGAACCAGCCTGTCAACTATGGAATAATAATTTGCAGAGTCTTCTTGAGTTTTCCCCATTCCCAAGTTTTCGTATTCCCAGATCCTTCACTTCCTCCTTATATAAGTGGCTTTTGGTCTTTTCATTTTCATGTCCACTGTCCCCAGATACATCTCTCTATCTCTCTTTCTTTTAAATGGGCTACCCTAAAACCCAGTGCAAATAGGTGGTTTAACCAGCACTGAAAGCAAGTTCATTCCCACCTCTGTTCTAAACACTGTCTCTTTTACCTAATTAAACATGATCCACATTTCTATGTCCTCACAAGTTTGGGGAGGTGGAAGTGGGGTAAAGTACATTCCCTAATTCTGCCACTACCAAGGACAGTGGTGGAGACTTGAGATTCTCTGCAGCAGTTTTGAGGTCTCCTGATCACCAACTTTGGGGGTGATTAAAGGCAGTTGTGAAGACATCAGAAGTAGCTTCCTAATTCCTATGTGAAGTCAATAATTCAGGGCTAAACTCATGATTCCTCTTCATCCTGACCGGCAGAAACAGAAACTCCTCTGGAAGATCAATCCCACAGTATTCTTTTAAAAAGTCATTTCTAGAGGTCGCACCTACAGCCTGCTCCTCTAGCACATCAAACAATTTTGTCAGTGTCCAATTCCTCATATTAAATTCCTCACTGCTTAAAAAGGATGGCGTGTCTTCTGTTTCCTGCAGTTATGTGCTGACCAGTTTGAACAATGAGTAGGATTTCCTAAGACAGATAAGATCATAGCAATTAAACAGTGTTGCTTTATATTGACATGTATGTAGTAACTGTGGAGTTGTAGAATGGATGAAGAGATGGTTGAACTTGTGGCTGGATGATCTTCCTGTCCCCTGTATTTGTCCCATAAAGTCACAGCAACACCCATGGGCATCTCTATCACTCATCAGAAATAGTGTAGTTTGGTTACAACTACAGATCTTATTGTACGGATCAGGACTGTTGGTTATGAAGGTGAGAAATACAACTCAAAGCAATTCAAGCAAAAGAGAAGCAACAGCTGAATGGGCAGCTGTGGATATAGCCCAAAGGCCAACTAACTCAAGGATCAAATGTTCTAAGGAGTCTCTCTCTTCATCTCTTGGCTCTGCTTCCCTGTGAATATCAGATCTATTTTTCTGGACCTTCTTAGCTAATAGAATGTGGTACCTGAGCACTAGCAACTCCAGATTTATATCCTGAATGTTCTAAAACCAAAGATGAAAATAAAGACTCTCTTCTCCCAACTGAAATTTTTAAAATTCCAAGAGAAAAATTTTGATCACCCTGGTTTGGATGCTAAGCCCATCCCTTGCACCAAGTATAGCCACCAATTACTCAGCAACCAGGGAAGCCAAGTCTATCAGCAGAAGGCAGGAAGACAAGCACAGGGCAGACAGACTGAGCAGGGGCCCCCACAGCCTGGCCTAAAATCATCTAAATGATTTAGCAGCTATGTGTGTTAGTCTTTTAGACGTTACCTCTTCACAGGGGATTTAAAACCTCAGGCACAATGGCCACACTGAGAAATCTCAGTGTTACTCTTCAGCAAACAGATTTCTGAAAGATTTCATCCACCCAGGAGCTTGGCAATAAAACTCTTATCTTAAGGTCGGTTATTTGACCACATCAACCATATGGAACCTAGAAATAGGAAACAGTAGAGTTGAGCAGGTGTATGTGTTTAAAATAAGTTATAGGGTTGGTGAAAAAGATCTAGGAATAGTGGTGATGGTTACACAACATTGTGAATGTACTGAAAGTCATTGAATTATATGCTCAAAAATGATTTAAATAGTAAATTGAACCTCTTCCAGATTTTGCCACCCTAAAATTTAAACACACGTTTCAGATCTAGTTTATTTATCTCTCATGCTTTCACTTATTCACCATTTATTTTACTTTAGTCTCAAAGGAAAATCTAGACTGTACTGTGGGATAATGGGATTGAAATGCTAAAGTTGGAAGGATTCCTAATGCACTGGGCTCTCCAAGTAGAAATCCATGTTGCCAGAGAATTTGGGGGCTAAAGTGTTAGTATAGATCATCTAGTTAAACCCCCACTTGTCACCAAGGAGCATTTCACTCCATCCATCCCAGGCACCTAATCCATCCTAGACACAGTTGTGCTAACTGGTTAGAGACATCACTGGCAGTAAGTTGCCCTCCCTAGGCTTCATAAGAAAAAGTTAGGTGTTGCTCAGGCTGGAAAAAAAAAAATATATGAAAGATGTTGGTGCAATGTCCCCACCCCCTTGCAATAAGCACTCCCCACTTTCCCCCACTCCCCAACTGATAGAAACCTCATTAGAAGAAAGTGAAGACTTTTCATGCTCTTAGCCTTCAAAAACCTAAAGCTGTCTGAAACAGTAAGAAGAAGCATGATGGTTTTTGTTCCCTGAATAACAGGAAATGTCAGCTTCAGTAGAAGCTGAACCATCCAGGTGGAGGTTGTCCGTGATAATTTGAGGTTTTAGAAACTGAGATTAAAAATTCAATCCTATACTTCTATTTCCCTGTGTCTTGGTAACTGAGCTTTGAGATAACTATTCATTTCTCCTAGTGAGACGGGGCCATCATGGAGAAGTCACACTTCCGGAAAGAACTTAGGATATTGGTACAGAATGGAGTTAAATCAAAGGGGTAGTCTCTGGTCTACCGGCCAAAATTATTCATGTTCTTTTCATTTTTAGATTTCATGGAATTTCTTTTTGTTCATTGAAAAAGGACTTTTGTGGTTTCTTGTTTATATACATTATAGAAATTTTAAAAGTAATATGAAAAACAGCAAAAAGAAATGAACTCCAATTAAGCAGTCCTCTAACAGATATTTATGGAGGGTGCACTACATATTACAGACCAGGCTGATGTTTTGGTTATCTATTACTCTGTAACAAACTACCTTGAAACATAGTGACTTATACAAGTTCTGTATTGTGTTTGTGATTTTGTGAGTCAAGAATTTGGGAACCCACTTGGCTCTGATGGGCAGTTGGACTAGAGGAAACTCTTCCAAGATGGCAACTTCACTCCCCTCTGTAGAACCTCAGGGCTCCTTGGCCTCTGGCTCTCGTGCTCTCCCTCCAGTTACCCCACCTGCCCTCCACGGTGCCTCTCTGTCCAGGGCTTCTCCACATCTCATGGGTTCCCCACAGCATGGTACTTTCACCATAGTAATAATCCTTACATGGTGACAAGCTTCCTCACTCCCCAAGTGTTCCACGAAGCCCAAGGGGAAGCCTTGGAAGTCCTTGAGTGTCACTTCTGCCACATTCCATAAACAGAAGTGAGCCATTAAGGATACCCCAGATTCAAGGGAAGGGAAGGAATAGACTTTCCCTCTCCAAGAGGGTGTGGCATGCAGGTTTGGAGAGGGAAAGCTGCGATGGCAAGTGTATTGAGGAAAAGCCACCACACGGGTGCTGTGCAATCTGGACACAGTCCCTGCTCCATAGACACATGGTATAAATGAGTACAGAGATACCCACAATGACAGAGGAGGTGGGCTATGGAATAGGGGCACATTAAGGAGAGCCCAGCCAAGATTTGGGAGATCTAGAAGGACTTGTGGAATAGGAAATGTTTTGTGTGAGCCCAGGGTGGAGTTTGAGTTGGTTGTAGAAAAGAGAAGACAGAAGAGACAAGTGTCCGAACATTAACATGGACAGAATCTGCTGGATGGTCCAGGAGAGAGAGAGATGGGGAGAGAGAGAATGAATTTGCATCCACAAAAAAAAAAAAAAAAAAAAAGAATTCATTCCAACCCATCTGAAAAGTATAGTGAAAAATATGGGGATGTTGAAAGATGAAAAGAAAACAAAATAAAGCTAGCTCATAAATTACCTCTTTTGTATATGAAGATAAAATCCATTTTTTTTTTTTTTTGCAGGGTGGTGGTGGGTGGAGGGGTATCAGGGATTGAACTTGGGCACTCAACCACTGAACCACATCCCCAGCCCTATTTTGTATTTTTTTTAGACACAGGGTCTCACTGAGTTGCTTAGTGCCTCACTTCTGCTGAGGCTGGCTCTGAGCTCGTGATCCTCCTGCCTCAGCCTCTGGAGCTGCTGGGGATTACAAGCATAGGCTACCCCCCATAGCTTAAACATTCATTTTTAAAAAAATTTACAAAAATGGGTCAGTGCCATTCATAAGGTTTTGTGATCCACATTCTATGGCTTAATATTGTTCACATCTTTTCCTTTTGAATAAATGCACTTCCAAAATAATGCTTTAACAGACCAGTGCCATAAGGATAGTTAGGGTGTTTTCAATTTCCCTTCAGGTGTATTCTTATAGTTAGACCTTAGCAGTTTTCAATTACTTCCTAGATACAGAATTTCTGAGTGCACATGTTCAAAGAGTATTTTTTAAGATTTTTGAATCACTGTGCCAAATCATTCAGAATTTGTTATTAATGTGTAATACCACCAGCAATGTAGCAAAGAGTGTTTCCTACCTATTTACCTTTGGTAGGAAAAAGTATCTTGTTTCTATTTTTGCCAATTTCATAAGTTTTCATTTGCAGTTCTGAAATTATTAGGGAAACTGAACTTTCTCTATGCTGGAATTTCTTTGTTTTGTAAGCTTCAAAAGTTAATGAACACATCAGAAATAGATAACAAGTAGCTAGACTTCAGAATGCTAAAAATGTGATAGCAGACAAAATTTAATCTGTTCTTAAATTTAAACTGCAGTTTGGTAATACCTCTGCTTGTCTCTGTTTCCTCCAAAATGCCTTCTTTGAGCTATTCTGAGATAGCCACAGAGGTTTGGTATAGAAAGGAGGAGAGGAGGCCAAAGGGCTGTGACTCTATCAGACACCCAGACTGAGTTCAATTTCAGTTAAATAGGTGAAGTAGGGTGAGTGGGGGGCTCTATTTCATTCATGATAGCTCGTTGGCTCCCGCCTTTAATGCATTTAATGATCCTGTAAGCTTAATGACTGTTGCAATTAAAGTCACCCTGTTTAAGCATTGTGAATTACATTATGCTTGTTAGTGGCTGCCTTTGATAAAACATAAGAGCAAGTCTTCTCTTTTACATCATAACTCATTTTAAATATTGCTTTTCTGTATCTGTCCTTCTCCAGTTGATTTATTACCTGGTACTCCTAAGAAGTGTAATAAAAAGAAACTTGGGACTTGAGTAATTCTTCCAGTGTCTGAATAAACCTGCCCGAGAGGGGGTGGGGGGAGCAGAGACGGCCTTCTGATTGGTCAGCCTAAAAGTAGAGATGGCCCGAGGGTGGCTCACCTAATTTAATCGGGAATTAAATCAGACAAGTTGTACAAAAGGAAAATATTAATGTTTTACGGCCTCCTTGCCCTCCCTCTCTGGATGGACAACAAAGGCCAAGGCCTCCACCAGGAAGGTTTGAAGTATTTCCTTCTCCAGATGAACCAGGGGAATGGATCTGATGACCAGGGCCAGGTAGACTTTCCTTGAGCAAGGAGAGTTTCAATCTAGAAATTGGAAGTCAAAATTGAATCATTGTGAAATTGATCAATGTTGATTATTTGATATAAAAAAGGAAAAGACCCAAAGCCCTCATGTTGCTATTTTGTTAAGAACGTTCTACCTCCACTCCCAAATCATAGGAATCATTTTTATACACTACTTTGCTGCAGTAAGCCAAGTCCCAGGCTTTGAGTCATGAAGTCCAAATATATTCCTGGAGACAAGCCCATCAATGCCTAATGTTATTTTTATGTGAATCATACCCCTTTCATCCAAAATCTTTGTCCTTGTTCCTGACATTTACACAAGAGCATTTGGACTCAGGAAGATATAGAACAAAGCTCAGTGATTCCTGGTGATTTCACTGATGAGTCCCAAGCAAGAGCACACAGATTTATAGGCAGAAGGTTTCTACTGGAACATGCCATCAAATACTCCAGGACCAGTGGAGGACCCCTCCAATATATTGTTTTGATGGTTCTTTGGTCAAATACGATTGAATCCATTCTGATGTTTTTCCGTAGGTAGTAGAACAAAAGACCTCATTTAGACCTCATTTCACAGTCACCCTAGCTAGCAGAAGGTCTTAAGAAGACAGATTTAAAGAAGAGTTTACAAATCCCTGCACAAAATCACCTTCTAATAAATTACTTTTTGAGATGCAGAATGATTTTGTAGAAAATAGATTACACCAGGACCAAGAATATCTATATTTAAGACTCATCTCTGATACTACCCTCTTAGCTTTCCTTTGACAAATTATTTTAACTACAGTGGACCTCAGTTACCTTATCTCTAAAAGAAGGATCATACTGTCTTGAACACTCTTGGAACTCATAGTGACTATGACTCTACATCGCTGTCCTGATCTCTTCTGATGGTATCCCTTTTGTGATATGAGTTCAATAAATTTCCCATTCAAGGCATTTTTTTCCTATGAAGATATGCCTTCTGCAAGCACTTGTTACCCTTATTTTCCACACTTGGGGAAAATAAGATAATGGTGTAAAAGCTTTAGAAGAAAGTCAAATAATAATAAGACACATATATATGAATGTATGTAAACACACACATGCACACACACATACACATTCATATATACAAAACACCAGATTAAATTGGCCTTGAGTTTCTAATTCACCTGAGGAAGACTTGACAATATTAGTGAAACAGTGAATGCAGATCTCCTCTTCCATTTTTAGTGTATCATGATCTATCCTTCAGTATTCGTATATTTCCTAACATTACTGTGATCTACTATTTCTTTCCTAATTTGCAATAGTGTACTTATCTTCCACAACTCATTGGCCCAAATTATAGTGTTTCTTAGGAAATAATAATAATATCTCATACTTGTACATCACTTTGTAGCCATATTTTTAAAGTTAAAGTCACACACATCAGGATTATATCTGTGGCACTAGATCACCAATTCAGAAGATAGCATCTATAATTTCACCAAAAAAATACTCTAAAATAAATTATTAAGACTAACTAAATATCATGTATTAAGATGAATCATGAATCATGTATTACATGAATCATATATTAAGTTGATCCAAGAACACCCTCTTAAAAAACAGTGAAGCCAACAAAACAGGATAAGCTGTAAAATACAGAATGATCACAATGAAATGGCTACTCACATACCCACTGATGAAAAAAAGATACAATTGGTGCAATCTTTCCAGAAATAAATTTTGGGAAATGTACTCAAAGAACTTAAAATTATGTATACCTGAGTGATTCCTCTTCTAATAAAATTCCCAAAGGAAAATATCTGAAACACAAGATTTTAAAAAATAAAGATCTTCAAGTACAAATCATTTATTATAAAGAAAAATCTGATTCATTCTAAATGACCAATATGCTGCAATGGCTCAGTAAACGTTAGTCTATCTATATCAGGGACAGTATGTGGTCACTAAAAATATACTTTATCAGAATTTTTAATAATGTGGAAAATGCCTTAAATATTCTACTGAGAGAAAAGTGTCATTAAATTATGTGTAAAAAGTTAATCTAAAAAATACCCAATAAAAATAGAACAATGTATCTCAATATTGCATTATTACTATTATTATCTTTTAACCTCTTTCTAAATTTTCCAAATCGAGTGTCTGCTACTTTTAAAATCAAAAAAAAAAAAAAAAAAAACATAGAAATAAAGAATTAAAATTAAAGACTTCAGTATTGTGCGAATTCTGGGGACCCGAATGCTCCAAGGAAGGAAATGGTTTTGATAAACTTAAGATTGTAACAAGGGGCTGGGGATGTGGCTCAAGCGGTAGCGCGCTCGCCTGGCATGCGTGCGGCCCAGGTTCGATCCTCAGCACCACATACAAAGATGTTGTGTCCGCTGATAACTAAAAAATAAATATTAAAATTCTCTCTCACTCTCTCTTTAAAAAAAAAAAAAAGATTGTAACAAACAGGATTAATTTGGAATCTCTTTCTGAATGTCTTTGCTGAAAATGAAGCAGTCAGCCAGCCATGGTTTCCAAAGGATATGCCACAAAATTTTCAATAGGGGCTCTGGGGACTGTTGTTGTCCAACCCAGTCCAGGCACCTGCAGGGCTTCCAGACAACTACCATTTAGTGGGTGCAAACAGGAGCTGTGCAGTGAGGGTACCAAGTTCAACAAGACCCTTCCCCACTCACATCCCCACTTGTCCCCCTAGTCCTGCAGAACTCACAATCCTGACAGAAGAAGAGGCTGCAAGGAAGCCCCTGCTTTTCTGAGGACTAGAGATCTTTCTAGCAAGAGCAAAAGGTTTCCGGGGAAGGGGTGGGCATGGTTTCTCAAAGGCATTAATTTGCTTTCTGAATCAGTAAATAATGGTCATAAGTGAGTCTTTGCTTAATTATTATAGGCATTTTGGTACCTGGATCATCCACTGGAACATTGAAAACCACAACATACTTCCATAAAGGTACATGCAAAGGTTTGTAGACACTGTTCTGAATAATATCTGCAATCCCTCACCTTTAGATAGCACCTTTCAATTTACAAAGTTTATCTCATTTGCTCTTCACAATCATCCTATGAGGCAAGTGTTATTATTACCACTTCACTGATAAGGAAACATACTCCAAGAAACCTAATGAATCATCCTGGTTACGCCACTAGTAAATGAGGTTGGGTTTCAAACCTTCTAACTGAGGTACATTTTTTTTTTTTTCTGCCTTTGACTCAGGGATCCACCCTGGGTCAGTCCAAATCTCTTTGACCTCATTCTCAATTTAATCTTAATCACTGTCGTCTCTCCTTTCTTCTTGGATTGTAGACTGCAGAGAATTCTGTTTAGATTGGGATTGGGCTCATCAAAGCACTTCTCTACTTTCAAAGTGCTTTCACACCTCATTTATCCTTACAACTTTTCAGGTAATTCAGACAAATTGAAAACTTTACTTCAGTCTAAACACACTGAGGACAAAACAGGAGCAGAGGGGGTAGGAACAGCTCATTGACTCAACTTCTAGATTTATTTTGTGCCGCACAGACTTGGGTAGAAAAGGGCCCTCTGCATACTGAGGAGCTTAACAAGTGTGTCATACTTCTGTCCTTCCCAGGGTGACAGACTCCTGGAACTATAAAGGGTATAAAATCCCTCTTTATGAATTACATTTTTGTTGCACCACTTTTACTACAGAAGCCTTTTTTCAACATTTGGTTCCATAAGTAAAACGGTTCTGTCATATGGTTCCAAGTAATCCTCACACTTCTAAAATCGAATATGGCTGCCAACTAATATTGCAAGAACTAAATCGCTGACATCTGGAAGGAAGAATTTAAAACCCAGGGTTTCATTACCCCCACCTGTGCCTTTACAGGCACTATGAAAGGGAAAGGTGAAGCAGCAAAGAGATCCTCTGAAACTTTCTTTGGAGGGAAATAAGACAGAGAGGGTGATGTGAACATGATTCACCATCCGTGTTGTCCTGATCCACTAAACACATTTCAGATGGGGTGAAACAGAAGGTTGCATATTAAGACAATGAGTTCAGGATATCTTTTCAGTCAATCATCTCCCCAAACTACAAATCCTATTGTCCAAATCATCAGGCTGCCTGTGGGATTGAGCGGGGATTTAATGAACAGATACATCAATGATACATATTGAGCACCTCTGGTGTCTCCAGCTCTGTGGAAAACATGGTATAGTTTAACTTTGGCCAAATCATTTAATATTTCTTACTCCAGCCTTCCCCATCTGAGCAATTAGGATACTAATAATATTGGCTTTCCCTAAAGTGACAGGATTATTATGAAGCTCAAATAAGGTAATATATGTGGAAGGGATTTATAAATGCTAAATGCCAGAGAAACACAAAGTATCATTACTATACAATGAAGCCGTGGATCTGACCCTTGCTCATAAGGCACTTGCAACCGATTTAGACAAAGTATAAACATACAAATTTAAGTAACAATTCAAGGATTAAATTATAGAAAATATCATACTACAAGTGATTTCAAGATAATATGTAATTACTTGCAAGTGTGAGATACGGACAATGAGATTTATGAATTTAAAATGGATAACAATCTCCGTCTGCGGAGTGATTCGGACAGAAGTGATTTGCCCTGGAATGCCGTCCTAGTTCACTTTCTATTGCGGTAACTGAATACCACAGCCTGGATAATTTGCAAATAATGAAGGTTCTGGAGGTTGGGAGTCCAAGAGCATGGTGAGGGCATTCTTGTTGCATCACAACATGGTTGCTCACATGGCAAGACAGAGCAAGCATGCAAGCTAGGGTCTCTCTTCCTCTTCATTAATAATGTCATCCTGGGGCTCCCCACTCATGACCTCACCCAATCCTAATTACCTCCCAATATTCCACCACCAAGTGCCATCAGTATATGAATTTGGGGGTTAACTTTCCAACAGATAAACTTTTGTGAACACATTCAAACCATACCAGATGGTGAGTAGGTTGGTCAGGAACAAGACAAGGATGTCCCTGAAGCTAACTCAAGCCCCTGCTCAGACTCACATGAAGCCAAGATAAAATGGAATTCACAAATCACCCCTTCCTGTGGCCCCCTAGCAGAGGCCAACTGTGGTCAGAATTTTTCTACTAATAGGACATAGTGGGCTTTGAAAAAAGCCCTATTACCATATCGTAGAGATTCATAAGGGATCATTTAGCTACCCCACAACCTTAGAACTACCTAGACCCTCAGACTCCTCATTGTTATATTCTTCTCATTTATATTTACATTTATCTCACCCATTAAACTTCAGGGTGTATTACAGGAAGCAGATATATTTGCCCAGCATGGTATTCCCTACCTAAAGCAATCCGATTATGTTTCACCACGGTTAGCAAATTCCAAATGGGAAACACATAAGCAAAGATAAAGAAAGAGAAAACACAGGATGTGCCGCATTTCAAAAACATTCATTTAGCTACAACTGTGTCAGAAAGGGACTTTTATTTATGAAGATGTATTGTACTGGGTCCCAGGAAGAAGGGAAGAGGCTGTGACCTGTATCTGAGCTGGTTAGAGTGAGATGCTAGTGCCACCAAGTTGAGAGATTCAATCTCCTGCCCATTCATTCACAGACCAAAAAGCAGTTAGCTGGCATGATTCTCTGGACAAAGGAAGCTATAGAATCCTGTCTGTTCATCCTGCCAGTGCACAGTGTGGGTCATGAGGCAATTCAGAGCGAGGTGCAAATGGCTCAGTCTGAACAGTGCCACACCTAGATGCTTGGGAAGCAGCCCAAGCCCACAGTGGTATCCAGTCCCTGTTCTGCCTCCCAGATGCTTTTCTTCACCGCCCATCACAGTCATTCACTATGTCAAAGGCGTTTCCCAATGCACAGCTTTGCTAAGCTCTCCTCCCTACCCCCATCCCTTTGGCCTTCCATTTGTCTCCTGCAGAGCTTCAGTTCAAAGGACTTAAACTGTAATTGCTGCCTCTTCTGCAGGGCCATTCCTGATACTCCAGTCCCCCTGGCATTCCCATTGCCCAGGTCCTGGCTCACTCACAGCGCCTTTCATTTTGGCCCCATGATTACTCCCTTAAACTTGGCACAGTACTTGATACACAGTAAGCTCGTAAGCTCTTCAAAATGTGCATATAAGAAATTAAGTCATTACATAGGATGGGAGTAAGGTGGCTAGAAAGAGCAGCCTAAAACTTTGCTTTGGGCTCATCTTTATATTCAGGATATAAATAGCTTATCTTCCTCAACAACACATCTATTGGTGGCATCAACAGGAAGAATGGTGGAAGTAACCAAGGAGGAGAGAGAGTGACAAGGTAGCCCTTGAGTTGTTGATAGATAGGAAGAAAGCATTTCTCCAGTAAAGAGAAGAGCTGTTCATAAAATTGAAGCCATTCTCCAAATAATCAGAGGAATCCAGATGGTCAGAAAAGCATAGATCTTGGAAGCATAAAAGTGAAAGAATCATCATCTCCTGACCCTGACCTTGATCTTCTTTTCCAAAATCCAGCAATGCTGGGAGCCATCAGCCAAGTAGGTATGACAATCTCCTTGCCAGCTTACTCCCATGCTGTCTAGTGGAAGGACTTCTGAAAGGTGACCTTGCTCAAGGACCAGGGCGGTTTAGCATAATAGGAGATTAGGGTGTTCCCCCTTTAGAATAGGGCAGTTTAGCATAATAGGAGATTAGGGTGTTCCCCCTTTAGAATAAGGCGTATCCTGCTGCTGAGTTTCTCTTGAGTTCTTAGGGTCAGACAGTATATTTTGGGAGACAGAAGCCCATGCGGATTGGATTTGGGCAGAGTAGTGGATTTGGGCAGAGAGTGGATTTGGGCAGAGTGTGGATTTTGGGCAGAGAACGTGGATTCCCCCAGAACGTGTTTGTAGACGGCCGGTGTGAGATCGGGAATAAAGAATTGCTGTTTGAATCTACAAGCTGTGTGGAGACTCGTGATTTGTGCCCAGCCAGAGACTGCGGCACAGCAAGTCACTGGCTTGGTGCCTCTCCCTCTGCAATGTCTCCCATATCTATCCCAGGCCCAGGTTGTCCTCCACCTGGGCAGTGGCAGACCTCTTACCCTGTCTCCTGCCCTGCAGCCCTCCCGCTTCTTGAATACGTTTGGTCAAGGCTGACGACTTCTTAAAACTTCCAACTGGGGCTGGGGCTGGGGCTCAGCAGTAGAGCACTTGCCTAGCACATGCAAGCCCCTGGGTTCAATCCTCGGCACCACATAAAAATAAATAAAATGAAGATATTAAAAAAAAAAAACCCCTCCCAACTAAGCAAGCCATTTCTGGATTATTAAGCCACGAATTGCCCATCCGCCTGCACCCCATGCCCTTAAGGAAGCAGTCTGTACTCCTTCCCATGGTTTCTAACCTGGCCACAAATTGCCTTTCCTGTGGCCCCTCACATCTTACCCTCTAGATGTGTCCAGCTGGTCGCCAAACCCCAGACATGTGGGGTCTTTTCACATGACCTTGTTTTTCCCTTCTGTCTTTGCTAAATTCCTTCACACCCTCCCACTCATCCCATAAAGACCAGCTTAAAAGTCACTTTTTCTGGAAGCTTCTACAACCATGGCTCCCACCCTAGGCCCTGGCCCCCTCCTCTGCTTCCTCCCAGAGGTCATTCACAGTCACCAGCTGACATTCTTGGTGGGCTGACATTCTTAGTGGGGTGGGGACAGCGTCTTATTTGCCTCAGCATCCTCAGCACATAGAGGGCACCTGGCATACTCATGCAGTATCTAATGGGCTGTCCACCCCATCCAGTCCCATCCTGACCTCAGTCCTCGGCTCTGCTTTGTCCCCGGGGTTGTGTTCCTCGCCTTTCACCCTGATGTTCTCATGAGGAAGGAGAAACTGGTGAAAATGGAGCAGTGGGGTGAACAGAGAGCCCAGACCATGAACAGCCAAAGCACTCCTAGAACACGTATCCTGCTCTGATTCACTGTCCTTTTACCCCTTCTGGGAAATCTGACCAGTCACGGGTCTTACTGATTCCCCCTCTAAATGTCTCCCACTTCTATCCCCGAGAGAATCCTCTTGACCTGAAATTTCTGAAAATGTTCTCAAAATCTTGGTTTTACCCCATTCCAGAAGTGAGTATCTAGACCGGAAGATGCTAAGGATTCTCTTAACTCCAACACTAGGTTCCAGAATCCTGTACTTCCCCCTTTCCTATCTGCCTGCTTTCCCCCTTCCCTACCTCCCCTGCAATATGCCCATTCCAAGCTCACCAAAGCCTTGATATTTTATTAGAACTTGTTTTTTATTGTCTTTGTGTCAAGACCTCCTACCCAAAGCAGGAAAGATGAATATAAAAGCACTATTTCCTCTCCATTGTGTTTCCCCTCTCCTGTTGAATGAAAATGACCTATTTGGAGAAGTCGAAATGTTTTGAATTGAATTCACCAAAGTAACCTACACAAGGTTTTAATTTAGATCCCAGAGCCCCTGCATATGAGATCTATAAATGAGACGTGTTGCTACAATCAATCCCATTGGGAGAGGCTGGACTTAGACTGAGAACAGCTGTAGAACTGTAATCCAACAAAGTCGGCTTCTGAATCAGATATGAATTATTGGTTCAGTCACAAAGCTATGGCCATGCATTCCCCACAGACACTCGCATATGGTCTTTGGCAGAAATGAAAATATCTTTTCCCCACTTTGCTGGGTTTGGTTAATAACACAACTCCATCCTGCATACTTTCTTATATCTCAACTTCCTTCCTCTTTGTTCTCATTCTGATTTTCTCTTCAAGTTCTCAGAATGGCCACCTGGGCAAGGCAAGGCTCGTGTCCCTGTGAATCATTCCAAGCTAACGGAAGCCCAGGTTGTCGACTGGGGACACTCGAGAAACTTGCAAAAAAATCCCCAGGCCTGCCTTGTACCCTAGACCAATTAAATTGCCAGTTCTGGGAATAAGACCCTCAGTATTTTTTTAAAGACTGAGGTGAATAGTCTTTTCCCCACTCCCCAGTGTGTAGGAAATACAGATACAAAATACTTCTTTCTTGAAACTGAAATTTTCAAAGTATCCAAGTCCTGAGACCAAGACTTGTCCTCTAAACTGAGTTGCATAGCCAGAACCTCAGAAGCGGACCTAAGTCATCTGTGGCATACCAGCGCCCCATCCTTGAAGCACTGGTTTGTGAAGGCCAGAGGCTTCCAGAGAGCAGCGAGAAGCGTGCAAGAGCTGAATGGTGATGGACAGTCCTGCCAGGCTGCTTCCTGCCGATGAGAAAGAACCTGTTCAAGTTCTGGATCTTCATTTCCTCACCTGCAAATGAACATGGAGTTGGGTGAATGAGAGTCTTTCAAATGGGGAGCTCTGGGATCAACCCAAGTGTGTAAAACACCAACCCCCTCTCCATTAAATAATATCACCGAAGCATAAAATTGATAAAAGTGATAAAATAATAATAAATAAATAAATTCTTCCCTTCCCTGAATTGCCAAATATTTAGGAAGAAAACTGGAGGAAGTTCGGGGTGAATCAGCCAGTTACAGGATCTTCACCTTGACATTGGACAACAGAACAAGGGAGAAACCCCTTTGTCAGTTCAGCCATAATAAGGCCAGAAATCTTTCTGTGTTGGCAGGGAGTACAAATCCCTCTGAGCTTCTTCTCTTTCTTCCACAGTGAAAGACTGAGTCCACAAGTTTCTACCTGACCCCCTCAGCCCCTGTTGTTCTATTGTGAGTTCTGAATCATTCCGATCAGCTCGGGCATGACCCCACAGGCAGTGCGTTTCCCCCCTTTTCTGAAGGATTAATAGCCGCTGTTCGGCCTGGAGACAGCGTGCCTGCCTGTCTGACTCACCGGGATAAGGCGTGCTCAGCGCTCTACCTCAAACCTCGCAGAGGATTATTTTTGTTAATTATTCTATTTTAGAATATGTTTAAAAATCTCTTAAACTCATTCCTCCCTTTCCATCCCCATGGCCACGACCAAGATGAAGGTCCTCCATTTGGGGGGAAAGTCGTGCTTCCTCTGTAGAGGAAGGCAGGAGAGGGAATGCCCACTTAGCTGGCCAATCATAGTGGAGGAAGCAGGCTTGAGAGAGAGGTCACCCCCAGATGACCCGAGCAGCCTCTGGGTGGATCCCCTGCCTGGGTCCCCAGCCCACTCCCACACTGTCTTTGATAGACTAGATCATGGGTGTGCGCTTGGTGCTAATGATACAGCAGTCCAGTGTCGCCTTCAAGGACCTCCCCTCCCCACAGGTGAGACACAGGTAGGGAAACGCCACCATGTGGCAAATTCGGGGCTAAGGTGCTAGGATACAGCGTATTGGATGGAAGACTCAGCAAAGGCTTTGGAGCAGAGCCGGTGCTGGACCTGAGGGACATTGCGAAAATAAAAGGATGGTGTGAGCAAAGACCTGAAGGCAAGAAGGATTGCTGTTCATTTTTTTAATTGCAAGTAGCTCCATAGAAGGGGCGGGGTGGGCAATGGGTGGGGGAGTGCCTGTCATGACCAAGGGTTTATCAAGGAGGCAGGGGCCAAGGAGCTGCAGATGCACGTTGCTGTGAGGAATCCAGATCTTGCCCCAAACTCCATGAGGGCCAGTGGAGGATTTCAGGCAAGGGAGTCACATGATCATACTTTATAGAGACCAAGTTCCAGGACAGTTAAACTGATAGGGAATTTTACAAAAGAAAAGAAGAAGAGATCTAAATGAATGTGGTAACAGTGGAACAAAGTATGGAGTTACTTCTCCTGATTTCCTCCTGGAGGATGGACTTTGTTTTTCATTTGTTTTTTGACATGTTAAGAACTTTCATGGTTTTTCATGTCAATTACACCTCAAAACACCCCAGAAAAATAGTTATTAGTATCTTGGTTTCACCAATGAGGAAAATGACTCAGAGAAAGGCACACAGCTAGAGGCAGCAGTAACTTGGTACTCAGATTTTCTGACTCTGAGTCAAGTGCTCTTTCAACTGCATGTCCACTAAGTAACCCGCGACTCCTGATTGTATGTATTTCCCATTTCCAACTATAGACCATTAGCCTGGTCATAACTGGTGCAGAAGGCAGCTAGGCATAACAGCCTGACTTTGCAGTCTGAGCAACCTGGATCTGATTCCTTGAGCAAAAACTATGGAGCCTCAGTCTCTTCATCTTTCACTAAAGGGCAACGATGTCATTCACCAGAGTTGTGGTAAGGGTTAAATGAGATCAAAGCCCCCAGTGCAATACCTGGTACAAGGTCTTCTTTCAAGAAATGGTAACAATTTTTTCTCCATAACAGGGAGGAGTCAAGAGGACCGGAGGAGATGCCCTATATTGGTCTCAGGCATATGCTGGTAGAATTAGGAAATAGACATAAGCCAGAAGCTGAGAAAAAAAAAAAAAATCCTTTTGCATGATTTTAATATCACCCCGTCACCTACGAGATAATTTTTTCCACTTACATTTGTGTCACTGAGGTCACTGGAGAGAACCCCCCTCACCCCCACACAATGCTTAATACCAAGCTCAGCACCTCCTTGTGCTGAGCTCCTTGAGGAGGGTTTTCTGTTCTCTCTTTTTTTTTTTCCTCTCTCCTTTCACGCTAGAATTAAGAAACCTGTAACTTGCTGCTTATCTCATTATCTCCTGCCTTGCATTTTAATGTGTCGCTTCTAAAAAGACCTCATTGATATTCCAGTTATGTATGTGTTTGTTTGTGTCTCTCGGGAAAATTTGCTACCGATCTTCCAAGTTGAGCACCAGCATCCTCACGGCTCAAAGTTGGTTCTCTCTTTTGTGTAAGAAAAAAAAAAATGGAGATGGTTTGAATATTTTGCATCCACAAAAAAGTGTAAATAGAACATCTCAAGAGTCTCAAGCCAAATCTATGCACAAAAAGGCAGGTGAAGAATTGGGAATCTTCCCAGGATGCTGGGTTATGTCGATGAATAATTCAAGCCTAAAAGCTCTTAAAAGGACACAGTTACCTGGCTTTCCAGATAATTAAAGACCCTGACAAAAAGGTTTTAACCTAATTTAACCAGATAATTAACCAGATCATCCAGAAAAGAGCAAGCTTTTTTATCCTGCCTAAATTATCCAGCATTTCATCATGATTAGGTAACTGACAACCTTCTCCATTATTACAACATGGAGTTTACGTTGTGGATGGGGCTGAATCAAGCCTCAAGTTAACAGGTGACATGAAGAGGAGAATAGCTAAAAATCCAACTGCTCTTTTCAAGTACTTCAGAACACAGCTACCTCCATACACAAAGCTGAGGGCATTATCCACATGAAAACAAGAACTCCTACCATTGGGAGAAATCAGATAAAGCAGATACCTGATTTTATTGACTTTTTACACAGATTGAATTATTTGAATAACAGCTTGTTTCAAATGACTTTGCTAGAAGGTCAAGTCGATATAATATTTTTGTGTCTGATGTGATGACTATTATTGCAGCTGATTGAACTTTCTCATTTTATTAATCAGCTTCTACTTCTTCAAAACATCTTTCAAGAGTTGGCCATTGCTAATAGCAATAAAACATATCTTTATTAAGTTCCAAACATATGTCAGGTCTTTGACAATTATAACTTTATTTACACTTGGAGAAAGCCCCTCAAAGTAGCTTTTCACCATTTTCATTTTACTGTTGAGGAAACAGATTTTTTTTTTTTTTGAGCAATAATGGGACAGTGAGGGGAAGTGGCCAGTTATGAACTCAAATTGGGGAGAGTCCAGAATGGGTGTTGTCTGCTCGTTGCCTTTGGTCTGTTCACACAGAGCACTGCTATGTGAACAGGAATCTCCAACTTCCAGCATTGCCCACACATCTTTACTTCCAAAAGTATAGACCAGGGCACTAAGAACAGTGACCAAAAAAAGATGAAAAGCAAAATCTGCCATAGTTTTTAACACTTCAGAGGCAAATACAGCTAGGACAGTTTGCTGCTTAAATTCAGTCACTGGAATCAACCTGGAGCAAGTTCTAGATTTACTGTTTATTAGCTGTGTTATCTTGAACTAATTACTCTTTAAACTCTGTGTTCTCCTTTGCTAAGTGAGGACCATGGTAAGTATTTACAGAGTTGAGGCAGGCACAGTATCTGGCATGCAGTAAGCACTTACTAATTTGTGATTACAAAACATGGAGTACAGCAGTCATTACCAGGAACGCGATGGATGATGTACATGATTCTTCATCAATAGCCAACGATCTGGATAATTTAACTGGAGACAGTTGACATTTATATAGCTGGGCACTGTTTAAAGTGCTTTGCACATGTTAATTTGTTTAACTGATACTTGGAATGACCCTCGGAAGTACCATTATGCTATTTGCAGATGAGGACATTCCTTCAACTCTGAAAACTGGAGAGATTAAAGAAACAAGTCTAAGGTCCCACAGCTGGTAAGTAGCAGCACTGAGATTCGAACCCAGGGAATCACTCTACAACCCATAATCTTAAACATGGTTCTCTTCCACCTCCCATAGCAGAAGCAGAACAGGATGTTCAGTACCATTTCATCATCCCTTCTCCCCATCGCTCCCTCTGCTGTGAGTCCCTGGCCAGAGCTTCTCGTGTTCCCCTTGAGCTTCCCCCACCCTCCAGGGCAGTGCTGCAGCTGGGCATTCTGACCATCCTTTCTTAGGTTGAACCATTTTATTTTTCCCCCTTGTACTAGCTAAATCAATCACAAGAGACAAAAAAAAAAAAAAAAATTATTTCTGCAGATTCTAGCCATCCATGTGGTGGCTAGAGGATATTAACAAGCAAGCCTACTTTGTCTTGACAAGAAGTAGTGGAAGAGAGCCAGATGTCCCATTAAAAGTCCTTTCTAACCAAAATGAGTTTGCGACGATGCGTGTTTATACGTGTGAGGATAAAACATACTGTGAGCACCGTTGCTCCTCGTGCATAAGCTGTTCTCAGAAAATGAGGCTCTTCGGGAGGTTAATTGAGCACTGGGGGCTGTCTACACCGGCAGAGCAGAGAGGAGATTTGGAGCCTCCCTCTCACCCATACACACACACCACACACACACACAAACACACACACACACACACACACACACTCATTCACTCGCTCAAGAAAACAAGAAAAGCTCTGGTAAATCATCTACGTAGGCCAACTTCATCCAACCGTGGATCAAAATAAATTTCAGCTTGTTTCTATAGACAAAATATTTTTATGTTTTCAGACAAGACTCAGCATCCCTAGTCTATGGAATGGTCCCCACAGTATTGCTCAGGCTCCCCTTGCTCTGCCCCCTCAGCTCAGGCTCAGGCGAGATGCGATGTACGTGGCATTGTCTGCCAGAGCCCGACTGTTCCAGCCTCTGCTCTTTTGTCATTAATGGAGAGCACTCAGCAGAAAATATAAAGGTGAAAAAGAATCCTGTTAAAGGCCAATCCCATATTCCGTATAAAGATGTTATTTTTTACATTGGTTATTTATTATTGTTGGTCTTTTTGGATTAATCATGGTGCCGTTTTTATAAGTGGCAGGAGCAATCTGTCACCCAGAATTACACAGCAGGCCACCCAGGCTCCGTGCTTCCTGTTATCCTGCTGTAAATCAGTGTAGCTTGCAGGAGAGCATGCCTCAACGCACGGCCGGCCGGGCCGTCCCCTGTCACAATCAACCCAGTGCCCACCACTCCCCTCTTCTCACCCCCGAAAGGGTCCTGAAAGAGGATTTGTCCGGGAATGCCACAGCCCCACAGTGAGCTGACTTCATAAAGAGGCGAGGTGAAGTAACACTTTTCTTTTTAATACCCCGTGGTGTTGAACTGAAATTGCAGCCTGCTCCTATTTTCAGAGGCCTCCTTGGTAAGAGAATGTTTTTTATCTGGAGATACAATGACTGTACCCCGTACCCTGCAGTTCCCATGAAGCCCTTGCCAAAGTCCATGAATGCTTGCTTTATGAATTGGTCTTGCAGGTGTTCAGGGGGGTGTGTAATCACTAATGAATAGTCGAAAAACGCAAAAACCCTCTGCAGCCTCTGGCACCGAGAGCCGCTGGGCTTTATAATTCTGTGAGAAAACACACATGCAACTAAAGCTTTCCCTGGGCTCCGGCGTTGCCTGAGGCCAAATATTCGTCACAGTCCATCCCCGGGCTGGTGGTATGTTCCAGAAAGGAAGGGATCTGTAGTCGCCCTGTGGGCTGGGAAGTTTGTGGCTCTTACACAGTTTCCCTGACCTGACATGGGACAGGCATTCTTTTGGTCAAGGGTACCATCTGTGTGCATGGGCCATTTATGTAACCCCCCAAGCTAGACCACCTGGAGATCTTATGAAGACCTCTTAAACCCAGGTCCAGGTGGGCAGGCTGCCCAGGAAAGGAGGCATTGAGCGGTTAAGACCAAATGACCTCAGGTAATCTGCACATCTCCTCTGTCTGGGGCAGGGCATGGGGAGGTGGCTAGAGCTAGTGAGAGTTGGGAATAATGTATTTTCCTCAAGGAGGCTAGACAAGGAGAGGGTGGACTGGGAAAGAAAGTGGCCTGGTGTTGGATACCCACAGAGCAAGATTCCTTAAATTCAGAGAGAATCTGTGGAACCTTTCCCAAGAAGAAATATAACCTGAGAATCTATGAAGGTGGAGAGAGGATCCCTGTTAGCTAATCTAGCTTGTTCTGCCTGGTCTCAGCCCCATAAGCAAAGCTAAAACACCATAGATGTGAAAGGAAATGCATTCTGTTCTCCCTTTCCTACCTGCCCTTCCTCTCTACCACAGGCTCTCTCTGAGCTGATAACTGGAAAAATCTTATAAGTGGTAACTACATCCACTCCCCTTCCTCCTGAAGGTTACAAAAGATCTGGGGGCATTGTTGAGAGATGTCCCTCCTCTCTAGCAGGTGGAAAGGGTAGTAAGGTTCCTTCACCAGTATATACTTTATCCCCAGTCATATCAAATTAAAAACACACCAACCAGGCACTGGAGAAAGACAGAACCTACTATTGGGTGAACAAGACACTGGGCAGCAGCCTGGGGCACCTTCCATGGCTGAGAACAGCCCAAATCCCAGAAGCCAAGAATCCTCAAGGCCCTGGTAAAAGAAAGAGGGGGTTGGCTGGCCTGAGGGGACTGGCCCTGAGAGGAAGGCTTCTGGCCTCACATCCCTGGGCCCTCACATATTCTCTCTTGTGCAGAGCCAGAAGGATTGTCCCCTGAGTAGAGCTGGTACTGGAGTTCACAATTTGAACCCTCAAGGTTACTCATAAACACGGAAAAATACTAACTCTCTACTCCAGGTGTAGAACAAACTTTAAAATCTGAGACCTGTAAAGATAGCAGTGTCTTTCTCACAAACAGCCGCCTTTCCTCAGTTTTCATACCTTTTCTAGTCCAAGTTGTGCGAACATTCCCTATCACCTACACTCAAATCCAATGTGCAAAACTACCCATGGGCCAGCCTAACAGTTACAATTAGGAGAGTGTATATTTCTGATTTAGTGATATTTCAGAAGCACAATAGATGATGTTTTATTTCCAAAAATCGTTCATATTTGGCTCCCTGATAGCACAAATTCCACAATTAGAGATGTATTCATTTGGCTATTGGGTGAACAAGACAAATATTGAGCTACCATAGCAATTTATCCAGCAAGCGTCTACTGAATACCTTTGTGTTCTGCATTGTGCTGGGCACTAGATAGATAAAACACCTAGACACAGTTTCCGCTCTCAGCATTTAGCCATATCTCGACATTTGAGTCTATCAAATTATTTTCTGGAAGCATATGTTAACAGAAGAAGAGGACTACAATGAGACCACCTAAAGAGGAGCTGAGTTGGGTGGGCTAGACCAGAACAGAGAGGCAAAGAACCAGAATGCTGAGACAGGGTCCCTGAGGATGTTTCACCTGCTTCCATCATTCTCACATTCAATAAATATATTAAGCATCTCTTCAGAGCCAGGGACGGGGGATACAACTGTGAACAAGACAGGAAACTTATTTATAGTGTAGGAGACCAATAACAAACTAGACAGTTTCAGTTAAACCTGACTAGTGCTACTCTGGGTAGGCTCAGGACACTAAAAGGGCACACATTAGGGGCACAAAACCCAGACATGGGGAGGAGTAAACAGGGAAAGCTTCATGAAAGGAGCAAAATCACAGGATTAGGGACTGGGGATTTAGAATTTCTGAGAATGGGAACAGCATTTTCACAATTCCTAAAAAAAAGAACATAGTAGTCCTCTCTGATCCACAATTTCACTTTCCTCAGTTTTAGTTACCTGCAGTTAACCATGCTCGGAAAATATTAAGTATAAAATTCTAGAAACAAACACTTCATAAACTTTAAAATATACACTCTTCTCTGTAGTGTGCTGAAATCTTCCACTGTCCTTCTCCTGGGACATGGATGATCCTTTTGTCCAGTGTATCCACACTGTATATGCTACCCCACTGCTAGTCACTTAGTAACCATCTCAATTATCAGATCAATTGCCATGATATTGCAATGCTTGTATATAAGGTGTGGTACTTAGTTTTCAGATACCCACTCTGTGGCCTTGGAACATATCTCCTCTGGGCATAAGGACAGATTATTTTACTACTGTGCCCCTGAGTTCCACAAGTTGGAAGTAGAACATCAAAGAACAGCTGAGGCAGGAGTGCACGTCACTGGTGGGACTAAGCTAAAGCTGGCTAACTTTTCCTGCTGAGGGCCAAATAGTAAATATTGTAGGTTCTGTGGTCCTTGTGGTCTGTTGCATCTACTTAACAATTCCATTGTAGCAGTAAAGCTGCCGCAGGCGATTGGTAAGCACATGAGCACAGCTTTCATTAAAACTTAATTTACAAGAACAGGCGGTAGGATTTTGCCTATGAGCTGCAGTTTTTCAAACCCTCATCTAATGAAGGGGTTGGAGTCAAACAGAGGACTCTAAGGAAACTTCATCTGCTCAGATATTCCCTGATGAAATGTAATATTTGTAGCAAAATAAGACTAGGGAAGGAGTAGGGGGATCTGAATTCAGCTCTTGGTCTGGCCACAGACTCTAGGATGATGTCCCTGAAACACTTTCCTCACCCATAAAATGGAAGAGAGGCATAAGATGGTCTCCAAGTCCTCTCTTCTACAACAGTCTAGAGCAAGAGAACTTAATCTGTGGTACAGGGATGCCCTAAGGAGTCTGTGGATAAAGTGAGTGGTTGTAAACTTAAACAAACATTAGGTTTTGAATTCCATTAATTTCTAAATGAAATGCAGTGTTTACTTCAATGTCAACTGCATGCAATAAACACAGTGTTGTGAACAGTATCTCTGTCTCCAATAGAAATCACAGATATTTTTATATCAAGTTATAGTTGATTCACATATCTTAAAATATCAGTCATATTCATCACTTCTTTGAATTTATAGTAGCTATTAAACCTGTAATCAGAATTTGCTATTTAATATATTAATAAAGACACATTTTTATATCACAAATTGAATTTTATAGAAATTTGATAACCATACTTTTACTTTTTCTTTGTAATTTTGTGTAATTTATTTTGTTCATTAAAAGCAATATTCTGGAAAGGAGTCCAGGTTCCCCAAAATAGTGGTTAAAAACTTTGGCAACTAGAGTAATTATTCATTTGTATCTATCATCCTGGCAAAATACTTTTATAAAAAATGATGTGACAGGGGCTGGGGATGTGGCTCAAGTGGTAATGTGCTCGCCTGGCATGTGTGAGGAACTGAGTTGATCCTTAGCACAACTTAAAATAAAAAAGATATTTTTAAAATGTTGAAGCAGAAAGATATTTTTAAAAAAAATAGATGTGACAAAGGAGTACTTTCTTATGTACCTGATTAAATGAGAACTTTCAGTTTTTTAGAAAGTAATGTGGTATTCAGGAGGCTGAGACAGAAGGATTATGAGTTCAAAACCAGCCTCAGCAACTTAGCAAGGCCCTAAGCACCTCAGTGAGATTCTGTCTCTAAAAAAAATACAAAATAGGACTGGGGAGGTGGCTCAGTAGTTGAGTGTCCCTGAGTTCAACCCCCCAGTGCCCCCCCGCAAAATAGTAATGTAGTAATATGCTAAAATTTTAAAATATATACAATATAGTCTGAAACCTCACTCCTGAACATTTAGCTAATATACATAAAAAGGTCAATATCCTCCCCCCACCCAATAAAGATGAATGGACAAGTATTGTTCATATTGTCAAAGAGAAACAAACAAACATAGCTGGAAATTTTAAAAAATGCCTATTGCTAAGGGAATATATGTGAAATGATATAAAATCTCCACTGTGAAATATTATATAGTCGGTGAAAAGGAGGCAGAGTTTACTACATGTCCTGGTGGAGTTTCTCTGAAGGATCTTTTGTTGAGGAGAGAACTGAGCAAGTGATAAAACTTTATTCCATTTAATTAAAACATGCTGTGACAAAAGGTCTAATATATATGCATTATGATAAGGATAATGATTATGATGTGTACATGTGTGATGAACATGGAAAAAGATGGACACAGAAGTGGATCAGGATGCTCACGTGCATTTCAGGGAAGGAGGTGAAGTTGATGGAAAAGAGAGAAAGAAGAAGCCGCAAAGTGGAAACAAAGAATGACCACATCAACTAAACACAACAAAGCACACATATAAAATTATAGCATTTTGTATTGATATAAAGTTATATCGGTCTGGATTAAGGGGAAATATTTCCTGAATCTACCTGAAAAAAAAAATCTGATATCAGATAAATGCAGGATGAGTTCACTTTCTCAGGGATCTAACATTTTTAGTTAACTGTTATTCCGTCCAGTATTTATTGAATCCTTCTTTGCTCCAAACTGATTTCTGACATCTCTGGTAGCTTACTTGGAAATTTAAAAGATGAATCACAACAGCCCAAATGGCTTCACTTTATAAGTGAATATGTTCATTTTGATACAAAAGACTCATTCATTCATTCATTCATTCCTAAGTGCCAGGGTCTTTGAAGAAAAAGGAGCAAAAAGTACAGGAAGGGAAGACTCTTTCAGACTCGTCCCTTTCTCCAGTTTGTTCCATTGTTGATGTTAACTGATGTCCAATGTGTATCTTTTCTCACGTCCTCTGCTTACTTCTTTGCAGGCTCACTAAATTCCCATAAGATAAGATCGATGCCCAGCACGTCACACACACTCAATAGAGGCTCACAGAGCCATGAATGCAGAACCACTTGTCACACCTCTCAAGGTCAGAAGGGAGGAACAGTGGCTCCGGCCAGGCGCCATTCTGCCCAATGACCTAGAAGCTCAGGAATCCGATCAGGCCACTTTGCAGAGGCGTCCACCCCACCAACTGCCCATCAGTTTCTATTCCAATGGCCAAGAATGAGAACAAAAGAAATGAAATGCCAGCAGCTTTCAGTCTGTCCTCATCCAAGTCCACAGCCTTTTTGTTTTTACCTATTCAGATCTATTCTGGGACTAGGAACCGATGGAGAGTCTGAGTCTCTCCAACTGCTGTTCTTAACTCTTAGGAAGAAAAAGTCTTTCAGATTTCTCCTTGTACAAAGCGGAAAATGAAGAATAACTCTAGGCTACCAGATTCTCTATTATAGGTGGCAGCTGCTACCACCTAATAATAATTACGATCCCTTACGCCAATGCCACACATTTCAAAATGTTTCCTTCCATCTATAAAATTCCAGGAGAGATAGGAAGCGCAGGCAGGATTCTATATTAGCATCAGGTGAGCAATCTGAAGCTGAGTAGATAGTTTAGCAACTTGCTGGAGATGAAATACTAGTCAGACAGGAACTGGGAGCTGAACCCACATCTTTCAAATAGTAACAGGAGTACAGGAACGATCTGCATCTTAGAGAAAATAAGGTGCACATTAGCCCCATGGGGCAAAAATATAATGCAAGTCTCACACGTGAGCTAAATATGTTCTAGTAGACACATGGACAAAGTAAAATGAAATAGGTGAAATTAATCTCACATTTTTTATTTAACCCTAATATACTAAAATATTACTATTTCATCATATAGCCAATATAAAAATTTTAAATAAGGTAAATTACCTTCTTTGAAATCTAGTGTGCACTTTATCTATAGAAGTCTGAATTTGGACCAGCCCCATTTTAAGTATACAGTAGTCATATGTGGCTAATATAGGGCAGTGTGCAGACATAGATGAAGGAGAATAAGACCACAGGTGTCATTTATAAATAAAGTGAAATTCCAAAAAAAAAAAAAAAAAAGGAAATTGTGTTGTAGACATGTTTCGCTGGAAATGGAGCTGAGAAACCAGCATCCACCCTTTGTTGGCCCTCCAAATGTGGAATTCAGGCTCTCCTGTGGCCCTGCAAAGGGTCACCCAGGAAAACCATGTCTAGCCTTCAATAACAGAAGCAAAACTGGAGAAGGTTTCAGAGAAGGTGGGGTGTTCCTGACGGAGGCAGGAGCAGACATATTGGGTAGGGGCTTATAAAGGCTCTGTCAATAAGAAAACAGGCTCCACAATAGCTTTCAACCACAGTGAGCCCTGACAGGAAACTGACCTAGTAAACCAAACAGATTACTGCTGCAGCCAGACCAGCCTGCCTCCCGCTCCAGCCCCCAGTGGAGCTGGAGTTGTTTGGAAGCCGCTTCTCAGCTTTCTGGAGGGTGAGATCAAGAGAGGCCATACATGCAAACCACAAGCCTTTGAGTTCTAGGTCACTGTCACATACATCCCGGATCAAGAACACAGGGGCATGCACAGGGTAGGGGCATCAATCCTGTCTTTCTGGGTGTCTCTGAGTTCTCAATTCTTTTAGAATCGGCTGTAAGATTTCCTCCTCGTCTGGGACCATCCAAGAATGCAGCAAGTTCCACAGGTAGCCAAAGGCCATTCACTGCCACAGTTGAAGCTTCATTTGGATAAAGTGGGCTGCAGGCTCATGCAGGAATCCTCAGGATTTGAATGCTGGCCGGGAGGCTGGAGAGACACAGAAGAAACTGTGGTAAAACAAAAGTTATCCTATAAAAGTCTGAATTGCAGGAGCGGGATCTTGTGTGAAAATAGATTTGAGAGGCATCACCAGGGCCCACATGGGTAGGAAAACAGGCTTTTTGGCTAGAGTTTACTCCACCTCTGTCCCCTTTTAGAGGGGAAGCCCGGGCCCCTGTTGATGATTATAAACAGCCAACTGTAAACCTGAACAAAGGCAGTGTCAAATCAAAGTGTGTTGAGATAGGGCACCTGGGATTATTTGAATGGCGCTAGACTGGCTAGTTAGCGGTGACGTCAAGCAAGTCACAGCAGCACTGGGCCCCATTATGCATCTACAAATAAAGAGGCCTGCCACCTCTGATGGCATTCAAATCTATTTCTGAACCTCTACACATTCTGTGTATGTCACAGGTTCTTAAATGCTCACTAAATGGACAAGCAGTGCATTCCACATGGCATAGCAACATGCCTCTGGTATAGTTTTCTCCTGCCTCTTGCTGAAAATACTGAGGTGACAGAGACCCATTCTATGGAAAGGACCAGAAAGGTGGGAGCTAGCTGGGGAAAAGCAAAACTGAAGATCCTGGATCCCTGGAATTGGGGGATCTCACAGTTCTAGCACCCCAGTACAACTCTCCTGCTTCCACATGCACCTGGGTCCTGGACTCCAGCATCAGGATTCCTCCAGTACACTGTGTCCCCTCAACTTGTAGAATTTCTCAAAGGCTCCAGATTTTCTGGCTGGTTTAACAGCCTTATGGAGAGGTTAAATCTCAAATTTAAACTGTCAAAGCTGGTTAAGGTCTAACAAAGCCTCAATAATCTAGTTGAAACCAGGTTCTCTTCAAGAATGGGATGCAATAGAACACCATAGTCATTTGGTTTTGGCAAATTCTCCTTTTTTTTTGTACAGATGTTAAGAAACCTTGGCACAATCTTAGAAAGCAATTAAACATGCAAGAAAATAAAGACAGTGCAATTTCCTGGGACTGCCTTGTGCTCAGTCATGGAAACTCAAAACAGTGACTCCTGGAGGGAGCTGTGCTAATGTAACCTGAGGGTTCCATGCTGGGAGGAGCTGTCAAGACACCTGCTTTCTCTTGAGTCTTCACTTGATTTTTGAAGATTAAAAAAAAGATGTACAATATTCTTGAGTCTCTGAATCTCAGTTTTACTATCTATAAAAAATAAAACTCAGTCTATTTTCTATCTAGCAACTTACTGACGTATTATATCTACAATATTAGAGTAACCTGAATAGCAGGAGAATAACACCAAAAGAGTAAAAAGGACTGCAATAGGTTGATAGACCAAATTTCTTCTCCCCTTTATTTTTTTATGAATTCTGAAATATGATTACAATAATTCACTTCAAGAAACATTAATTTATTATAAAATTTAACATAAAGTAACTTGATATTGATGAACACTATAGAAGAGAAAATCACAGTCAATTCTTAATTATCCATGCAACACTGAATTCCCAATACAATTTTAAAAATCCAAATAGAATTCCTGTGGTCACTAAAAACATCTCAAAGACAACCTCAATTAATCAGTCAATCAAAACACATGAAGATTATTTGTCTATTTTAAATTTTGACCTTAGCACTTTGGGAAATGCTAAGGAAAAATGGGGGTTTCTGTTCCTGACCTGAAGGAATCACAATGATGTTGGAAAAACAAGATTGGGATATACAACAAATGCAAAGAAAAAACTTGTGATGACTAAGGGTCAAACTGTAAGGACCAAATTCTGGAAATTAATGAATGTTCCATAATAATGATGCACAATGTTATGGAAAATTGAGATTCAGTGAAGCCTTGAAAAATGGATCACATGTCTCTGTGAGATAGAATGGAGAAGGGAGGAGAGAGGTACTAATAGTCGATGACACTTCTATTCACAGCCACGTTGTAGGTGACTTTGGAAATGTAACCTAATAGGCTGCTCATAGTCACCTGTGAAGCAGCTGCTTCCAGTTTCCTATTTGACAGATGAGAAAACTGAGCCTGAATTCTGGTGCTGTGCTCACAAGGTAGTGCAGAAATCTGCTGATTACAGGAGGCAGGTATGTCTGGGGACATAGGGAAACATAAAAGAATAAAGAGAGACTGGATGAGAGCTGTGTCAGTCAATATGGTAACCATAGCCAGTGACTATTGACCATTTGAGATGGGTCCAGTGCAAATAAGGAACTGGAACAGTGAGAGCTATTTTTCATAACACACATTACTGTTTAGACAGAACTACATTTTACATCAGCTATTGGAAATTTAGCTTCTAAATTAAGGGGTGGTATAAGTTTTAAAATACACATTGAATTTCAAAAACTGTTTGAAAATGGAATGCACATATCTTATTAACAATTTTTAATTGTTAGAATGATAATATTTTTAATACAGTAGGTGAAATATAGTAATAAAAACCTGTTTCTTCTCCCAATATTTGTGTGGCTGCTGGAATTTTTAAAATTACAAATGTGGCTCTTGTTATGTTTCTATTGCATGGATACAGAGGACATAATATGGCAAACACTGGTGAGAGAAGAAGAAAGCCTAGTAGGAGTCAAGATAGTTGGACTGTCTTCTACAGAATATAAACACCATGCTGCTGTAGGCTTTGTTTCTGTTCATGGATGTATCCTCACCCCTATAACAGATCAGTGTCTGGCATCTAGTGGACACTCAATAATTTTAGGCAGGGAGTACCAGGGACTGAATTCAGCGGCACACCACCACTCAGCCACCTCCCCAGTACACTATTTTTTGTATTTTATTTAGGGACAAGGTTTCACTGAGTTGCTTAGCAACTTGCAGTTGCTGACACTGGCTTTGAACTCACAATCTTCCTGTCTCAGCCTCCTGAGCTGCTGGGATTACAGGCGTGCACCATGGCACCCAGCCGACACTCAATAATTTTGACTGAATTTCTGCCATTGGTGGCACCAACATTCTCTTCATCAAAGCTCGAAAACCTGGCTTTCCTCTGGTCTCCACAACCTGCCATCTTTGTTCAATCCCAAACCTGCCATTCCTCACTCTCTGAAGGCACAAACATCCATCTTTTGCATTTCAGGTCTTCTGCCCCTGTAACCACCCACCCCTTAGATCATGGTTCTGAAATCATCTTAACTGCTTCATAACTGGGTGGTGTGACTGCCTCTCCCTCCCCCGTCATCACTGCAGAGTCATCCTTCCCAACCACTACTTTCATTTGTAAAATTCCTTAAGAGCAAGGAATGCATTTATTTCTCTTGGTATATACCTCATGTGTATACCAAGAGAAATAAATAAAACACTCAGTAGGTGTTTATAATTGTGAAAAATGTTTTTTGAATGCATCCAATTATTTATGATTCACTTTAGTCCAAAAATACCAAGGCAACTTTTATGCTGTCAGTTCCTTTCTTATAGTCCTTTAAGGACTTCCCCCAAACTCCTAGACAAAGTCAGATTCCAAGTTCACCATGCTGGCACTCATGCCCACTATGGTGCCTACCGTCTGGTTCCTCTTTCTCTCTCTTGCTCCGTTCATGCCTCCTCTTATGCCTCTGTCCTGCTTCATTCTGTTCATGCTGCTCTTCACTCCCTTGGATATCTTCTCTTATCCATTTATTCAACTTCTATCCACCTTGTAAAGTCTAGACCAAGTCCTGCTTCTCCTTCAGGGACTCTGCATTTCATGTCATGCAAAAATGAACATCCCCTGCTCTGTCCTCCTGCAGGTCTTCCTGTTGGCACTAGGCATTAGGGATTAGGCATTTAGCACTCTCTGACATTCATTCATTTCACAGATAATTTATTGAACCCCCATCATTATTATCAATGTTTTATTTCCATTCTCATACCTTATCCATTCAATTATACTGTAAACTCTTTAGTAGAGAAGATTAAGATTTTAACTTGGTCTATGCACATGGCATATATATGTTAAATTATGTATCAAAAATAAGGTCTGTTTCATGCCACCGTGCTATTGTAATATTGTTCCATTCACCTAGAATGCCCTCTCTCCAGGTCCAGTTATTGCCATCTGTTGGACAAATTCTTACTCATCTTTAAATAGATGACTAGTCTGATCTGTCTGTCCCTTGGGTCTCCTCTCCCTCCAGCACATTGTACTTGCCCAGCTCTTACTCTGTGGTTTTTCGTGTCTCCTATTTGGTGAATGATTCCCCTCCTAAAACCACTAACAATAAAATTCTATGATATATTTAGGTACTATGTTCTTCATAAGAAAAGCATTAATTAACTCAATGCAGGTGTTGTAACCATTGTTATACTAAATATATCTATGAACTTTAGATGCACATTTTGATTATGGGTACCTTATGTATCCCAAATGTGTTTCCTTCTTTTCTGCCCTCACAGCACCCATGTGAAGTTGCTGTGAACAGAACCACATTGCATTTGAACTAATGAGTTTTGTTTGGTGCTTCTGCTGTTGTTTCACATAAAGTTCCATTTGCTAGGAATGCCCTAAAAAGTAGAAAGAGATGAAGTGAATTAATCAGTAGAACACACCCAGTATTCACTGAAGGGTCTCGTGTTATTGCTCATATTTGTCATTCTTTCAGTACTTCAAATGAGTAGAAACAAAAGAAGAGTTAAGATACTTGATAAAAAGGCAAGTTCTTGAAAAAGCATGAAGACTGAGAAAGGTTACCAGCATTTTCTGGCCAATGTGCTTTGATTCAGATTTCAGCTCCATTTCTTTCTGGCTGTGTGCCCTTGGGCATGTTATTTTATATCTCTAAATCTTAGTTTCTTCATCTATCAAGTGAAGATAATAGAAGAACCTAACTCATAGTGTGTGATGACTCTAAAAAGATGATGTATGTAAAATACTTGGCATACTGCTAGGTATTAACACATAGTAAGCACATAGAAGTGAATAAATGATGTTAATAAATATTATGTCAAAACACTAGAAATAAACCAATATTTTCATATTAAAAAATTAAATTCTGAAAACTGCTTTATGGTGAACATTCTCTAGAAAAATCTTAGAAAATGTTATTAAACAACTGACTAATGAAGAGAAAGAGGTGATTCCTGTAGGTTAGCATGGGTTCACTATCACTAACTCAAATGCACTAATCTTGTTTCCTATTTGGAAAGGATTATTAAACAGGTATATTAACGTGATCACACAGAAGTCATACATCTTCATTTTTGGTTAGCTTTATACTCTCCTCAGTAATTTCTTTAGAAGAAATATAGACTCAATGAGCATTTCTTATGTAAGTTGGTTAAAAATATACTGTTGTCTATCATGGATTATATCAATGGCTCTGAGGCCAGATTTTCCCAGCTGTGATAAACAGTGAGAGCAGGTTAACCCTCCTGTGATAAATAACTAGAAAACTGGACAACATCGATGAAACTATTTTTTTTAGACATTAGAGGATGAGCAATGCCAAACTGTGATCCTTGACAAAGGAGATGCCAGCTAGATGAATCCTCCAGTAGGCTTGGCATTCAGTCTGGAAGCATCTTCAAGGCCACAGTATAAGAAAAAGCAGTCCAAGCAAAGCACAGTCTTGCTGAATTGAGCAGACAGAAATCAAAGTTTGAACAGGCTGAGGCAGCGGGAATTTGTGGAATATAAATTCATAGAGAATCTACACAGGAAAAGAGCTCCAGAAATTTGCATAATGGTCCCCTTCAATCTTTCATTAAATATTAAGCTGCACATGTTCAGGAAGAAACTCCATAAGGCCATGCATGGGAAAAAATACTAGGGAGTTGTAAACTAAAAAATTCTTATATCTCCATGGAGAGAATTCACTGGACTTCAGGACATTCTGGAGAGACCCCAGGAGAGCCACACCTTAGTAAGCTGGCAAAACCCTCCTGGCGGGGGGAAAGACTATTTTAAATTCATCTTTTAAAGTGTTTTTTTTTTAAGTCACAAAAGAATCAGGCCCACACACAATAACTTAATAGCCTGCTAATGCAAAATGTACCACTCTTTAAAGGAAGACAACAAAATCCAGATACTCAGCAATGTAACAATCACAATATCCAAATCTAATTGACATCCAACACAAAAATTGTTAGATCTAGAACTCATAGTCAGTTTTTTTTTAAATGTGGGCAATAAAAACAACAGAACAGACAGAAATAGTGACAGAAACAGACAATGACTTTAAAACAGCTAATATAAATATATTTGACTGAGATATGAAAATACGGATTACTATCGTCAGAGCATACACATTGTATACCTATACTGAAATGTCACATGCATCACATAAATATGTACAGTTATTGTGTGTAAGTTAATATTTTAAAAACTTAAAAATAAATAAATACATTTAAGAATTTAAACAAAAATTATAAAAATAATAATACAATAAGTTGATAGAAAAGAATCAACATGGAACTTCTGGGGCTGAAAACTATTATATCTGAAGTTATAACCTCACTAAAGGAACATGCTTAAAGCAGAGCAGATGCCACAGAAGAAAAGATGAGTGAACTTTTAGACAAAGCAATAGGAATTACCCAAATTGAAGTACTGAAAGATAAAAGATTGAAAAAATGAGTATATCATCAACAATATTTAAGACAGTACAAAACAATCCAACATATGTGTAATTGGAGTCCCATAAGGGCAAGCACAAAAGAATATTTAAATAAATAGTGGTCAAAAATTTACCAAATTTGATGAAAATTATAAATCCAGAGATCCAAAACACTTGATAAAGAACATTTCAAAAGAGGAGAAAATGGATATATCACAGCCAAACTGCTATAAATCAAAGGGAAAGGAAACACTGTAAAAGTATTCAGAGGGAAAAAATGGGCAAATGTACAAAAAGAAGCATAGTATTAATGACTACAGATGACTTCAGAAAAAGTACAAGCCAAAAAAGCAACTGAATGACACACTTCAGGTGAAATAAAAGGCCCAGAATTCTATATCCATTGAGAATATTACTCAAAAATAGAGACAAAATAAAGACATTTTTAAAATCCAAAACTAACAAACTAACATGTTGTACATATATCAAATTATTACACTATGAACAATTTTTTTATGTAAACAACAATAAAACTAAAAGAATTTGTCACCAGCTTATCTGCATATAGGAAAGTGTTAAAGAATCTTAGGCTGAAGGAAAATGGCATCTAGTTTGCACAAAGATAAAGTAGTAAATATAAGAGTAAATGTAAAACATATTAAATAAATTAAATTAATAACAAAAATTTTCCAAAAAGCAAGCTCCAACCTCAGATAGTGTCACTTATGAGTTTTAACAAAACTACAAAGAAGAAATAACATTGTGGTCTGGGGATGTAGCTCAGTGGTAGAGCACTTCCCTAGCAAGTGTGAGGCCTGGGTTCAATCCTCAGTGACACATAAAAATAAGTGAATAAAATAAAAGTATTGTGCCATCTACAACTAAAAAAAAAAAAAAGAAATGACATTGTTCTCACAAAACCTTTTTTAGAAAACTGAAAAAGAGGGACCATACACCAACTCATTGTATAATTCAGCAATACTATGCTATAAAAATCAAATAATAAAACTGAAAGAAATTTTCAAGTGAACATCCTTCATAAATATATACACAAGAGCATTTACCAATATTTGCAGACTAATTCAGCAATATATAAAAAAAGATAAGGTATCATGATCAAACAAAGTTTACAATAAGAACGTGAAACCTGTTTAAAAATGAAAGTCAACCATTGAAATTCACCATAATAACCAAGAAAACACAATATGACTATCTCAATATATACAGAAAAAGTATTTAACAAAATTCAACACTCCTTCACAACAAAAATTCTCAGCAAAGGAAATTTTTCAACCTGGTAAAGGAAACTTTTCAACCTATGAAATTCTGCAGCTAACTTCATAACTAATGATGAACACTTGGGTGTTATTTTTGCCTTGTTACCAGTATCAACTCTCACCACTGTCAGTCAACTATGTGCTGGAGGTCCTAGCCAGTGACACAAGAAAGAAGATATAAAAAGACTAGATATTGAAGAGGAAGTAAAACAGGTTTTATTTACAAACCATATTATTATGTACATAGGAAATCCTAAGGAATCTAATAAATCATTGGAACTAAGTGAATTTGGCATGTCACAGGATACAATAATCACTTGTATTTCTATACATGAACAATGAACAAATGGAAAATAAAATTTTAACAATAGTATCCAAAACCATTAAATACTTGGGAATAAGTACAGAAATATTTGCAAGACCTATACATTGACAATGGAAAAGCAAAAACATTGCTGAGAAAAATTAGAGAAGACCTAAGTGAATGCCCAGATGAACCACGTTCATGGATTAGTAGCAGACTAAATGTTCTCTCCCAAATTAATGCTTTCTCAAATTAAATCTCTAAAATCAGTATAATGTAACTCAAAGTTTTAATCTCTTTTTGTAGAATTCGACAATCCAATTCTAATATTCATGAAAAGGCAAAGGACCTATAATATAATTTTAGATGAAGAAGAACAGAGTTGGGGGACGGTGCTGTCTGACTTTATGTTGACTGGAAAGCTGTGCTGAGCAGCACAGTCAGATGTAGGTGTGAGGACAAGCATGCAGATGGTGGAGAGTAGGAGAGCAGAGCACCCACACATGGAGAGTTAGCTGATTGTTCAACGTTTCAGTCAGCTAACTCAGTTGAATTGCCAAGGTAACTCAACAGGCGGAGAAACAGACATTTCAAAAACTGATGTTAGAAGAACTGAATATTTATGGAGAAAACCATAAATCCTGATTTTTACTACATGTCACATATAAAGAGTAACTCAAAATGGGTCATTAAATTCAACCTAGAATTTACAACTATGAAAATTCTAGAAGGAAACATAGGACAATATATATATATATATATATATATAAAATCAAATCTTTGGGTTGGCGCAATTTATTCAGGCAAACAAACAGTTATCATAAAATTAAAATGATGAACTGAATACCAAAAATTAAAATTTTTCTGTTCTTCTTTTTGAAAGAAACTTTTAAGAAAAGAAATAGGAATGTTGAAAATCAGGGTGAGGAGAAAACATTTTTTCCCAAAATTTACATAGAATAAAACCAAACTTTTACATCTTGGCAATAAGATTATTTATAATAACAACCCAATATAAAAACAAACTAAAGATTTGAACAGACACTTCCCAAACAAAGATTTATGAATGGTCAATATGCATGTGAAAAGATGCTCAAACTCGACCCATTGCTGGTGGGAGGGTGAAATGAGACAGCTGTTTTGGATAACTGTTGCATAGTTTCTAATAAAGTTAAGCATACACTTAGCTTAGGACTAACAATTCTACTCTTCAGCATTTTCCCCAGAGAAGTGAAATATATTTCTACTCAAAAGACTCACACAGAAATATCTGAGCCTGATTTAATCACAAAAGGCCAAATTGGAGAAAACTCAAACATCCATCAACAGGTGAATGAATAAGCACATTGTGAGAAATCCATACAATGGAACACTTCTCAGCAATAATAAGAACAAACTACTAATACATTGTTCTTTGAGATTTATCTCATGAGTAAATCTCAAAAATTTTATGCTGAGTAAAAATACCCAGATATAAATCCTATATATTGTATGGCTCCCTTTAGATGAAATTCAAGGACAATACTTTACTAATGGATGTGCTGATGTAGTGACAGAAAACAGGCTTGTGGTTGCCTGGGTCCATCAAGGGATAAAGATGATGTACAAAGAGTCCTGGTAGGTGGTGGGAATATTCCATGTTTTAATTTTGGTGGTGTTCACTGAAGTGCATGCATTTGTCAAAATTCACCAAAATATACACTCTAAGTGAGTTCATTTTTAATGTATATCATTTATATGTAAAATATATCTCAATAATGATTTTCTATAAAAGGAAAAAGATCATACACACTGAGTTAAAAGCATAGGGCTTTGTTCTTGACTTTTCCCTAGTACATGTTTTTATATAACAGAAAATTGAGTTTATCAAATTTATTGTTGACACATAGCTGGAAGAATTTATTTTATTTATTTATTTCTCAAAAAATATTATTTAAGCACTTACTATGTGTTCGGCTATACTGATGAATTAAAAATAAGGTCTCTATTCTAGTGGCATTACGTCCTTCAAAGGGAAGCAGATATTAATTAAATAAGCAGAATGTGCAATGTTAAGGGGGAAAGAAGCTGAGCGGTTCTATGAGAATCTATAAAAAGGAACCACAAGGCAGGGGAAGAGTCCCTGAGGCAATGACCATCCCTCTGGGAGCTTAAGCATGTGCAGGTAGGACTTATTTAATTGAGGGGCACACAGTCCCTTTGTGAGAGAGAGAGAAGCGCTTTGAAAGAACTAAAGAAAGATCATGTGACTGAAACCCTAAGAATGAATTGAGATGATGTATGAAAGGCAGAAAGCCATGTGCAAGCTACCCAGGGACCATAAGCAGAAGTGATAGGGGTTAATTCAACAGTCGAGTGAGAGAATTACCAGTTTCTTCTAGGTTGATAGCAATGGTATCGGGAAGGTGGGAACAGATGCACTCAAAAAATAGGAGGTAAAATCATTAATTCTGGGTGGAAGAGGATGAGAGATGATAATGGGTCAAGAATGACAGCCAGGTTTCTGTCTTGGACAACCGAGGGAGAAAGCTTTTTTCACTGAGATAACTATCCAAGCTGTTTTAGTCAGCTTTTTGCTGCTGGGACTAAAAGACCTGACCAGAACAATTGTAGAGGAGGAAAAGTTTATTCAAGGGCTCACAGTTTCAGAGTTCTCAGTCCATAGACAGCTGCTCCTTTCCTCAGGGTTCCAGGTGAGGCAGGAATAACATGGCAGAAGAGTGTGGCAGAGGGAAGCAGCTCACATGGTGAGAAGGAAGCAGAGAAAGAGGTCTCCACTCGCCAGATACAAATACACACCCCCAAAGCCATGCCTCTAATTCCCACCTCCTCCAGGCACACCCTACTACTTAATTAATCCCTATCAGAGAATTAACTCACTGATTGGGTTAAAACTCTCACAATCCAATCATTTCTATTCTGAATCTTCTTGCATTGCCTCACAAGTGTGCTTTTGGGGGACACCTCACATCTAAACCATAACACAAGGAACAGAAGCAAACTGAAGGGTGGAGAAGAAGATGAGGGACATATTGAATTAACATACCTGGAGGACACATGACTAGACACGTGGTCCTAAAGTTTTGGCTATCTGGGCTGGAGCTGTAGATAAGGCAGCCATCAGGATAGAATAGATCATCAAAATCTTGGAGAGGTTGAGACCACAAAAGCAAGAGATAGGAGGAGAGAGGAACAGGGACTAAGAAAGAACCCAGAGAAAATCAATATTTAAAGCCTGTCCAGAGGAAGCAAAGAACAATGGAAAGGGGGATCCAGGAGATGGAAGGAAAGACAGGAAAAAAAAAAAAAAAGTTATACCCCATAGTCCTTGGAAGAGAAGAGGGCATTTTAAGGAAGATTAATTGGGGACAGGAGCTTTGTACTACAAAGCTCCAGACCCATGCATAAGATCAGTGGGAGCATAATGATGATAACGTCTAATGTGACTGAGAACTCACTAGGCACTCCCCACTTTTTGAGAATATTTTCATGTCGTCATTCAGAGCAGTAGCATTGGGTGCAAGAAGGTATCAAAATGCTCTAGTCTCCCTGCTCAAGCCAGAAAGAATATACGTCCTTTTCCAGTACTCCTTCCCACTGGCCTAACCTGCCTGGTCATCTATTTCTCCAAAACTGTCCCGCAGGCCAGGTGACCCAAATTCTCTGTTCTATGGGATGCAACGTTCACCAAAGATATTTGAGACTGGATTTATGGGTCTCCTTCCTGGCTTACCCTGAAGCCAACTGACTCGAACCAAGTATGTCTCAAGGGAAAAAGTATTTCTATTCCACAAGATCCTGGTGCAGAGCTCCTCCTACCCCCAGCCTTCATTATTCCTCCTACATCAGAACTTGAGCAGAAGTTATCCCTGCATCCTGTGGAGGATGGGGTGTGGGTATGGTGAAGGAGCGCATCTTTAGGTCCATCCTAGGAATGGCCCCTTCTGCACTCTCCCCATTCCTGCACCTCTTAGCCTGGCATCCCTCTTTTTCCTCCCCGGGCCTTATATAGTAATGCGGTTTCACAAGTAACCAGGCAGACTGTCTGCCAGCGCCTCTAATCACCCTGCTGCCAAGGCGATGGCTGAGGCGAGCTGCAAACTCGGCGTCTGAGCCAGACATCCAATAGATCTATTTTTTTTCTTTTCAAGCAAGGCACCCGAAACTGCCCCAGGGGCCCCTTCCCAGCACCAGCCGCCAGCACTACACACATGCTGACAACGAAACCAGAATGCCAGAGTGCATGGTCCAGTGTCTAGTACTGAGGGGTCGCGGCACTTGGCGGGGTGCACACGGAGCACTGGGACGCCAGGCAGGTGCTAATCCCCGCCCTTCTTCCTCTCGGTGCCTGCGCAAGGCTGCAGTTCTTTGTGTCTGAGTCTGTTCCCCGTCTGCGCTAGACTGGGTGGGGTGGGGGAAGCCGGAAGCAGCAAATCAGCTTCTGGGTCTTGAAAAATGCCTAGAAGGGTGGACATTTTCATTAGAAACCCTTGCCCATTTGGAGAGAACAAGAGTACATGGGCAGCCTTCCCCTCCTTGACTTCTCCCTCCCCCATGCCCCCTCCCTGTAAGCTCACCTCGCCTTCCCGGTGTCTCTACCACCACCCCCTCCCTCCTTGGTCATCTGGATCTCGTTGTTCCTGCATTTCCCCAGCTGCCTGTCTGCATTCGCAGCCCCGCACGTGCACAGATGCGCACGTGCTCCTGCACCCCCACCCCGTGGCCCTGTACCGTGACAACCCCACACCTTTGGCAGATTCTCAAGGCAATTCCTTCGCTGGCTCCAGGACCCCCTTAAAGAATGAGCCCTTTATTCCAAAGTAGTAATAGAAAAGGCCTTGGGGATAGTTAACTCGAGCAAGAAAAACCACCAGGAAGGACTGCATTTTTGTATGGGAGAGTGGGTGGGCGGCTTGTGTGGTTTGGAACATTTTGGTCCTTTCCTAGAGAATATATTACATGAACAATCTACTTCTCCACTTTGGGGGCTTCTCTGATGGAAGGTTTTTGGAAGGAATACACAGCAACACCACGAACAAAATGTATTTCCCTCATTTCACCTAAAGGGGTTTTGCTACATTCAATTACTGTTCCTTTTATATTTTATATGTTAACCAATGTGCTCAAAAAGACCAACTAAAATCTAGGACATTGTCGCTTTAAGAATCTAGACTAAAACACCTTAAATGAACTCTGCAGCAGACAGATGAAAAAAAAAAAAAAAAACCTTCCCTGGCCCTTGCTGCTTTTGCCATTATTCATGATGTAATTTTTCAGGTGTTAGTTTGGCAGAGAAAGATTGGAACAGGGCTTGTTGCTAGGACATGAATGAAGAAGAAGAATCCCATTGGTTCTCTGCAACTTGGCAGGAGCCAATGGGAATGAAGGGGATGCGGTGGGGTTGGCGGGGGGGGGGGGGGGCGGGGGGGGAGCCACCAAAAAAAAAAAAAGACTCCAGCCGGACTATTATGCGTTTGATACTTTAAAGTAAAGTGGGGTATTGTAAAGTTATTGGGGGCCATTTTATCTTTTTTAGGGTGTAGGTGGATAGTGGTGCTGGTTGGATCAATGCTGAAGAATAAGCAATTAAGAGGCAGCTTTGAGAAAGCTGTCCTAGGTTTCACTAATAACTCACTGTCACCGGCAGTCTGGAGCAGTATGCAAACGAGGCTGGGCACATTTCACACCCTTACTCTGCTTCCACACACCGTTTGGGGAATGCAATTATGCTAGAGCTGGAGGCAAGAGAGGCGGGGGTGCGGGTGGAGGGGCGCTGGGTCTCTTTCTCTTGTCTTGATCAGCATCATATGAACCCCAAACAACCTTCTGCAATGTGCGTGAACAGCTCTGTCTGTGTAAACGGGCTCATCCTGTTCTCAGCCCAAGGCTTCGAAGCAGCCTCCCACCACCATACTGCCCTGGGCATTGCAATGAGTCACAGCAAGATCTGGTCCAGCAAACCCTCCAGTTTTGATAACGTTCACATGGATGCACAATACAAACAGAGAATGTCACTGAGGTTTCCAGACTGGGGCTATATAACATTCACCCACTTAAGCCTTTTGAGCCTCAGCCTCCCAGCTAGCAGAGTAAGCAGTTCTGGGTGCCAGTCATGATTAGCTGCTTGATTCTAGGCAGTTTCTAGCAAACCTGGGCAGGAAGTAAAGTAGATCCTGGCAGGAGCCCTTCTTTTCCTGCATTGACTATGTATTCTTGACATTCACTGCAGTTGCTATATTCTATTGTCTGAGTGCCAGCTGTATCCCACACCTTTTCTTTAATAAATGGGCAGGGCTTGGGCTGAGGGATTTGAAACACACACAATAAATTGACTTCTATTGGGTTATAGACCTGACCGGTTTATTTACACCCTGGAGGGGATTCAACCTCTGCCAGATTCCTAACTTCAGAGATTTTGTGGCTGGAGTCCAACAACATAAAAGGATTTCTCCTTGTAATCGGAGCACTTCCTAAAACCACAGGCAGTTTCAACCAATTAACATCCCTGATTGCAATACAAAAATTTTAGGAAACTCAAAAGAATCCAGAGGTTTTTCAACCACAAGCCCCTTTTTTGGATCCATGGCTGCAATTGATGTGATTATTGATTTATTTCTTGCTGATTTCTGTGACTTTCCAGGTTGTCAAAGGGAAGCTAGAAGGTGGGGTCTGGGCAGAAAATGGGAAAAGATTTTTTTAAAAAAAGAGGGTTTTTAAATTAGGTCTTTCTTTTTCTTTCAGCCAAACAAATCTTGGGCTTTGCTCATGTCCACCCCTCCGTGTTGACAGAAAACACAGCTCCAAGTGCAGACCCTAATTGCACCCTTCAGGTGACAGGTAGCATGTGTGCCTCAGTTCAAAGCCAAAATCAGGGTTGAATAAATCTGATTTCAGACAGTCAGCATTTCAAAATAAAAGTATTCAGCCTGAGTTCTAAATGGGAGGTCTCCTCGAAACCGTTTGCAAGGAATCCTAAAGATGCACCAAGTCAAGCTCTCTACTCACATAGCACTTTGTTCTCAGTTCTCAGGAGATCTCCAACTGCTTGTAGAACTCCCCGCCCCAACCAAGTGGAGGCTCCAGAGACCACTGCCAGGAAGGGTAAAATGCATAGGAATGATGCTGCAGGCAGCCAGCCTGCACTGGGATGTGGGGAGCCAAGCAGCTGCCAGGGGGACAAAAGTGTCCCAGGAAAAAAAGAACGAAAGTGACCTGGGAGTTCTCTCCCTATATTTCAATGCATTCATTAATTAGGATTCCTTTTACATTGACTGATGGAAATGGGTGAAAAATCATAAGATCTGAGTTCTCTTTTTCATGGTAAAAAAATAAACAAATAAAATAAAAAGAAGGACCCTGGGACTAGTTGAACAATCAATAACACAGCTCTTCCAGTTAAGCCATACAGGTTGCATCCAAAGCCAAGCTCTCATGTCAGGCCTCCAAATTTCCAAATGATGTATTATTAACTCTGTATGAAAGCACTGTCATTCTTTGCTTTAAGGAATTAACAAAGGCCCCCAAGTAAAGAAATTTGCTTCGTGTCACCCAGTCAGCCTGGGTCAGAAGCTAGAAAGGGACATCCCACTCGGATCAAGAAAGGACCCTCCACCCACCAACAGACTTTAGAAATGAGCACATCTTCGTTGTTGCCATTGCATGAACTATAACCTAATTATATTTTCCTGCAAGGGAAGCAAATTATATTGATTGTACAATAAAAGCTATTGTCATCCCCAGTATATCCATCATGACTCAGAAAGATGCAAAAATATTGACTTGCTCTAAAGAGCATTTTACTTTTGTCTCTGGACAGCAATTTTTAAGGTATAAAGACGGTTTTGTTAACTGGTCACAGAGAGGGAATGTGACAGAAGAGACAGGCATTATGGGCAGGCCTGCCTCATCTGTGAATGACAGAGCACTCTAAGGACAAGCATACACATTTCAGGTCTCATGAAAGAGTTAACCTGGCTATTACATATATATTTTAAAAATTCCTTAAAACTCCCAACAGTACCTACAGTAACAAGAAAATAACGAAGCCCACTGACATCTCTGAAAAGAAGGTGATTAATTAAAGTAATTAGGCTGCACTGAATTATTAAAATATGAAGTCTTCTGTAGGGACGACCAAAAAAAAGGCAGAACATTTTTGCAGTTCAAAAATTAAAACCATATTCTGGTTCATTAGCTGAGATGGGAACTAACACGTTTTAGCCTACAATCTTATTCACAGATGCGTAAGTGTCTAATATTTCACACCTTTGTAATGGCTCTTGTAAAAAGAAAAAGAAAAAAAAAGGGGAGGGGAGAACAACAACCTGACTTCAATTATTTTATTGCTTGAAGAGAAGAGGAGCTCTTTTGAAAGAATGGCTTTGAAAATGCCCCTAGGCTTCAAGAGGACAGGTGTTGGTGGATCCATGACTAGAGTCAGACTGGCAATAGAGAAGGGCAAGGAGGCCCCAGAACACATTCCTCTGCCCTGTCTTCAAAGCATAAATGTCTCTTTCCTTCCTACTAAATCAAACTGAACTCCATGGCCTGATGTTTGAATCCCTCACCATAGCACTCTGCCCCATCTCTCTGCACACTACACCAGTCAGACAGGTCGCACTATCTTGTTCATATTCATTCCTATGTCTACCATCTTCTGTTCCATGTCTGGAAAATTCTTTATTTCTCTTTGACCATAGTCTCTGTATCGCTGAGATGCCAGCTCTGAGTCCCCTTCCTCATTTCTCTCAGTTCTCCAAGGTGGGACTTGTGCCATCCATGATTTAATTATGAATCAGATCAGGTTATTCCTCCTGCTTTGAAACCTTTAATTGCACACTCTGCCTTAAAATAAATACTCAGGCGCATTAGCCTGATGTTCATATCCTTCTGGAATCTGGCCTTCACTTCCTCCTCCAATGGCTGGTTATCACACCCACTGACAGAACCTTAGCCAAACTCCACTATGGCCTTCAGTAAGTTAGTGAACTTTTTTGAACCTCAGTTTTGATGAAAGGCCATTGAGATAATTAAATGAGTTAAATACACATAAAATACTTAGATCTGGGCCTGGTTCATACTGGGTGCTTGGTTCAATGCTATTTATTATAGCTGTCATTAGTATTATTTTTCCTTATCACACATTCTGTCTCAAGCAAACTACTTACTGTTTTTACTGATTTTCTGACAATATATCTTGCTCCAAAAGTTTATCATAACCTACCAATGCTTCAGTCACCACTGTTAATACTACATTTTCCAAAATTCTGTCCAGGATTTAAGCCTGCCCATCTTTCCAGCCCCTTAGTATCCCCCCTACTTTGTATCTCTCTCATGATGCTCGGCACCATCTGCTTTGCAACACAGTTTTGAACAGCTATTGAAGATATGGGCAATAGCTGTCTTTATATCCACTTCCCACTTGTAGCAGACACAGTTAATATTTATCAAATATTTCAGTTGTATATTTCCCAACCTCTCTTGCATGACCTTGGGGTCATGTGACTAGTTTAGACCAATGGGCTGTGAGCAGAAGTGACATATTAATTCTGGGCTGAGGACTGAAAGGCTGTGTCATCTTTCTCTTCCCTTCCCCCAAATCCTTGAATATCACACTCCTAAAAAGTTCTGCTACAAGATGGTAAGATGGTGAGCTTCCATCAGTATGTGTTCCTGAGCAGCAGTGTAGAGCAGACAACTCCTAACAACTTTGCTGCATGTGTTCAAATAAACTTTTGTTGTGCTAAAGTTTTGAAATCTGTTACTCCACTGATATGGTTTTGCTTAATCTTATTTAACACCCATCTTATCAACACCAATATAGGACATTTAGCACATAGGAAGTCACTTAATATTCAAGATGCCTAATGGATGATATACAAAATTGCTCTTTTTTATGAGCTGGTCTACTTATTTATGTTGATAAGTCCAAATTCAAACCTTTTGATTCTTTACCTAGAGTGCACAGCCCGCATGGGTTTTCTCTGTTGCCCAAAGAACCATATACAGGACTGGGTGTGTGCTTTCTAGCACCTGCTGGTTAACAGAGGGCCAGCCTCAGTTCAACGTTCACCAGAAGTCTATTCCGTCTGAGACCACAGCTCAGTAGCAAGTGCTCCTGTGACGGCTGATTCCACTGGAACTACTTCTGATGCCACGTAATATCAGAATACAGTGAGGTGATGGTCAAGCAATGCACTCGTTATCCCAGCTCAGAGACCACACTCCTCGTTGGTTGAGATAGAAGACAAATAGATATTTGTTTTTGAAATATTGTTAACCCATTAGTCAATATTTTGTTAGGACATTTGCTAGGCAGTTTATATTACTTCTACTTCTAAAGATGGAAGTAGAAGGAACATAATTCTAAAAAAGGCTTTTTTATTTTTATTTTTATTTACTTTTTTTACTCTAAAGATTCTGACAACCACCAGATGGATGGAGGTCTCTGTCGTCATTCCAGATGGACACACCAGGTAGCACATGTGACTCCTCCATCGTCAAAGAATCTCTTCCTGTTGTGGGAATCTGAAAACCCAAGTCCCAGGATCCTCCTAATGGGTACTCATCCCTTCTGTGTCTTGGTGACCATGTGTAAAGGTGGGGGCAGCTATCCGTCTCCCTTTTCTCCCCCATAGAATTGTTTCAGTAAAGATCAAATAGGATGCAATGGGGAAAAAAGTTTTAGATAAACGATATGAATATTTCACTTCTGTTTTTTTCAATTAAAAGTCTCTATCCTAGGGCTGAGGATGTGGCTCAGTGGTAGAACACTTGCCTAGCATGCTTTGAGGGACTGGGTTCGATCCCCAGCACCACATAAAAATAAACAAATAAAGTAAAGGTATTGTGTCCATCTACAACTTAAAAAAAAAAAAAATTTAAAAGCCCCTATCCCTTAGAACACCCACACAGGTCTGCCTCTGGTTGTTCTCAGATGCACCTGGAGAAGCATATGTTCTAACTTCTGATGAGAACACAGCACTCAGAAATCTAGGAATTGTGCTTCCTTCACTATCAGGGTCACAGGAAGTTGACACAGGAAAAGGTAACATACCTATAGCATAAAAGCAAGTCGATTCAGAAGGAGTAGGGTAAACTTCAGGATTCCTCTATTGACTGGGGTTTAAAAAAAAAAAAAAAAGCCATGAGTGTTCAGAGGAGGCAAATTAGGTCAATTTAGCTGTGGAAAGTTCTCCATTCTGGGTTCATGCTCTGAACCAAGATGCTTAAACCCAAGCCCATTTATCCTCGAGAAAGCAAAAAAGCTGAACATTTTTAGAAGAGAAACATTTCAAGAATGGATATCATCTGAGGTAAGATGAACTGATGTTAAATCCTGGCTCCTTTCCAGGATGTCAGAGCCTTATGCAGAACATCTAGGGACTCAGGTAATTACCATCACCCCAACTTGGAAAGTACACCAATGGTAGATTGTACCATAGGTCCCAGTTGTCTCTCAACTGCCTTCTTAATTGGTTTTATCCTATGCCAGCTACTCTTGGAGGCTCTGAATGCCAGTTTGCCCTGTGGGGCACTGCCCTGAGTAGGCAGAATCAGTTCAGAGCTGCCAGGGCCACCAGGATGTCAGTCTGCTAGAAACTACTAACTGGGCAAGGTCAGGATATCCCGGGGGACAGGGCTGGCTGAAGTTGACCAAAGGAAATCTCAGCCAAGAAAGATGGGCTTTGTCAGGTCACTGCTTAAAATGCAGCAGGGAAGCAAAGCTGGCCTCTCAAGCCAGGTGGGAGCCAAGGCTGGTAATTAAGAGGTAAGTGACACTGGAGCCAGTGGGCTGGGAATTCACTAAGCAGATGGAAGAGGTTGAAGTGCAGTTGCTCCCCAGCCAAGTGCCCTTGTGCACAAATGACATTGTTGGGTATGTGTCCTACCAAGGGCTCCAGATCTTTGACACAGCAGTGCAACTGTCCTGCCTCCTGCTGGATGGAGACCTGTGATACCACACACACAAAGCTTGTTAGAGACAGTGCTGATCGAAGTCACAGAGGCCTCTAATTTGGGGGTATTTTATTATCCTGCTTGGCTTTTGAAATTCTTCTCTTTTTGCATTCATCAGACAATAGGCAAGCACCTGTTAGTGCCCAGCTTTGTGCTAACCCCTGGATGATTCTGAGATAAGTAAGACAAAATTCCTATAATCAAGTTCAGTTTAGTCAATGACACAGACAAGTCCACAAAAGTGATACGATTTCTAGCAGTGAAACCTCACACAGCTGACCACTGCTTTCTCCTTAACAGTGTCATCTCTAGGCCTCAGGGTACCTCACTTGCCTGGTTTTCCTCCTCAGTGGCTCCTCCATCTCAGCCTCTTTTCCTGGCTCCTCCTCCTCCATATCTCCACATGTCAGAAAGTCTTCTGGGTTCTTCCTTAGCTCTCTCCTCCTCCTAACTAATGTAACAGTGGTTTTAAGTGCTAATTATGAAATTCTTAAATTTATATCCCCAGCCCACTTCTCCCCTTAGCTCTATTTCATGCACCCAGCTGCTCTCGGGCATCTGTGTCTAGATGCCTAGTAGACATTTCTAGCTTACTTATCAATTGCCTGTTGATTTTCCTCTCCCCTGAGTCTGCTCCCATCACACCATCACCCTCTCAGTAGGAGGCAGGACATCCACCTATGTGCTCAAATAGAAAAATCCAAGAATTATCTTTGCTTCTGTCCCTACTTTCTTGTCCTGAGCACCTGCAGGTGCTCATGTGTGGGTTCCTGGGTTCAATTCCTATAAAACACACACACACACACACACACACACACACATATAAATATATCTTTTAAAAGAAAATCCAGCATCTAATGCTTCTCACCACTTCTTTTACTCCAAGACACAGTGGTCATGGACCCTATCCCCCAGGATATTCACACATGCAACATTCTCCATATCATTTCAGAGGTTTCATAGAGCCTTTCACAGATTATTGGAGGAGGGGTTTGTCAATGGATTCTAGATTAAGAACCCAGGTGATTGGATGCTATAAATGAGTGTTTATATCTGTTTAATAGTTTTAGATGTTAAGCTACTTAGGGACAGGGATCCTTCATGTAATTATCTCTGTAGGGCACCTGGCATAGTGCCTCATACAACTAATCCCTTAATTAAATCTTTTTGAATATCATATGGAGAAGAAAATTAACCATTCATCCAATAATGATTTATTGAATACATACCATGTGCAGTGCCCTGTGCTGGTTGTCATGAGGAATACAAAGGTTTAAATAAAACATAAAGAGAAAGTTAGTCAACACACAATGAGTAGCACGGATGGGAAGGGGTCTTGGGGTTCCAGCTTCATGCCAGCCTTAGCAAAAATGAAGCAGTGGAAGAGGGCAAGACAGGTGTGCTGGAGTGAGGCCACCCAGCCTGGCCAGAACAGGAGATAGAGGAAGGGCTCAGTAGGGCCAAGGCTGGAGGTAAGGAGTAATGGAATCCACTCAAGTAAACCTTTGAAGTTGGCAGAGAGGAAAATTTGGCATCATTCAAAATCCATTATTTATTGAAAGGTACTGGGTAACCTCCTTTATTCCTCCATTTTCATGCTGAAAGATGGAAAATCAAACCCTTTCCAGGGCACTGGGGCATCGGGTGTTTACTAAGGGCATGAGGGCATTGGGGTGCTTAGTCATGTACTTTGTGTTTTTAATTGTGTTGTAGGCATTCTTGTGGCTTCTTAGCATGATTGTAAGCTCTTTAAGAATGACTATAATTATTATGGATCTCATTATTGCAATAAAACTTTTATTTTTTTCTTTTGCAGTGCTGGGGGTCAAACAGAGGGCCTTGTGCATGTTAGGCAAATGTGCTACCAGTGATCTACATCCCCAGCCCTGAAGTAAAACATGCATTATCTGACTCCATTCTTAGGAACTCCCAGTGAAGGTGCTGTTTTTAGCCAGCTATATTTCACAATGAGGAAACCCAGATTTAGAGAGAGAAAGGGAGAGGGAACTACTGAGTATCAACTAAGTGCCAGTGCCAAATGTATACTTGTTCTCCACTGAAGAGCCACAAAATAGGCATGGAACCACCATATGACCCAGCTATATTACTCCTCAGTATTTATCCTGAAGAATTAAAGTCATCATACTACAGTGATACAGGCATACCCATGTTTATAGCAGCACAATTCACAATGGACGAATGGATAATAGGAATGTTCCTGATTTGCAGTATAGAAACTAAAGTTCAGAAGACTTAAATAATTTGCTGATAAACAAGTAAGTGATAACAGGATGGGGCTGTCCCCTTACCACTAGCAAAGAGCAGAGTGCTAAACACTCAGCAGACATTTAATAAATACAATCTGAGTCTGTGTTTTAAAACATGACAAGATTGCAGTGGCAAAATTGGCTTGTGAGGTCCCTTCATTGTAACACAGAACACGGAAACATCCAGAGTAAACAAAAAGGACTCAAGAAAAGACCCTCACAAGAAAAAAAAAACTCTAGGAAACTTGAGTAAAATTAATTTCAAATTTATCAACCCCTTTTAACTAGGGGTGCCTAAGCTCCCTGTTATGGTTTGGATATAGGTGTTCCCCCAAAGCTCCTGTGTTAATGTAGGAATGGTCAGAGGTAACATAATTAGATCATGAGACCTGCAACCTAATCAGTGCCTCCAAGTTTGAATGAACTAACTGGGTGATAAGTAAGGCAGGTGGAGTGTGGCTGGAGGAAATGGGTCACTGGGGGCATGCCCTGGAGGGGTGCCTCTGCCCTGTGGCCCCTTCCCCCTTCTCTTTCTGTTTCCTGGCTGCCATCAGTGGAGGATCAATGGTGGAGTGCTTCTACCATAATGCTCTGCCATACCTTGGGCCCAGAGCAATGGAACTGTGAGCCAAAATACACTTCCTCCTCTAAATTGTTCTTATCAGGTATTTTGGTCAGAGCAATATAAATCTGACAAACTCCCTGAGGTAAAGCATACTAACAATTTTCTTTCAACCACTGCAGATATGCTTGTCAATGTCAGCTTCTCTTTTATTAATGTGTGTGGGGCGGGGGGGATTGTGCTAGGGATGAACCCAGGGTCTCACACATGCCAGGCAAGCCCTCTACCACTGAGCCACATCCCCAGCTCCTGCTTCTCCCCTTCCCCCTCCCCCCCTCTATATATAGATAGATAGATAGATATAGATATAGATAGATAGATAGATAGATAGATAGATATAGGATAGATATAGATATAGATATAGATTTTTTTGAGCCTGGGAATTGAACCCACGGGTGTCTATTACTAAGCCACAACCCCATCCCTTCTTACTTTTTGTTTTGAGACAAGGTCTAATTTTCCAAGGCTGGCCTGAAACTTAAAATCATCCTGACTCAGCCTCCCAAGTTGCTGAGATTGCAGATATGTGCCCGGTCCTGCCTCTCTTTTAAAGGGTTTTACTAAGTGCCTACAGTTCCAATTCTCTGTTTGATTGCTGTGGACCCTGTAATCAAATTAGAGGAATGTCCCCAAATAGTGAAAGGCAGCTGGACACAGCTTTCTTTTTAACACTTACCTGAATAATAGACGGAAAGCACTGTTTCTGAAGCCAGAGAATTTCGAGATAATATCTCTAAGGGAATGGGTCTTGGAAAACTTAATTCAGAACTGAACTATTCCTTTGCATGCCAACTTTCTTTCTTTTAAGACCCTCAAGTGAATACAATCTCTCCCACCTCACTCATGTTTCTCTTTCCTGGAGATTTCTTCCTTTATACCCAATTTATCAAATAGAATCTGAGGCTAAAAGAAGTTCTGTGGTCTTACACCACTAGGTGCTCTGGAAGTTGGAGTAGAGATGGCTGTCTACTTAATTAACCTTGAGCATGACATCGATGTCAAACTCAGAGCATCACAGCCTCATGGCACATGGCATAGAGCGCTGCACGTCAGTCAGAGCCACTCAACAAAGAATCACACAGAGCATTTCTTGATGGGGCTGAGCCCAAATGACTCTGCGAGAAATGCTCAGAGGAAGGTGTGGTGATTCACAGGCTTTGCCATTTTTGGGGAGAGGATCCCAGTGCTCCTGGTCTGAGGAGGTAGAATAGGGATGACAAGGCTTCTCCTTCATTTGACAAAGTTCTCACACCCAATCAGCTTTCCAGGTGTCCATTCCTGGGCAGGAGAATCAAAGGTACACCAATGCCACTTCAAGTTGTCCTGAATAAGATTTAAGGTGTTACCTGATTTAGTATGAGAATTTTAATTTCTACAAGAATCCCACAAATATGATCAGCTTGGTCCTGGATTATGAAAGCAACTGGATACTTTCTGTTTGTCCTTTAGAAATAGGGGCCTATGGATGGCAGCACAGGGATGGAGAGAATATTTTGAAAATAGTAATCAAGGAAACATGGTCAGAGCAAAACACACAGCCAATCCAATTACCCACCATCTGTTGTGTGGACTAGGAGTGGTTATTTAGTGATCAGAACAGACCCCGTGGTTCCTGGCTGGGGCTCTTCATGACAATTGCTCTGTGCTCTGAAGTTGGCACCTTTGGTTCATGGGTGTGTCAAACAGAGGTGAAAGGGCCATGATTCTGTGGATATGTGGGTATGATGGTGATGCTCTTTCTATTCAGATTGGACAAGAAAGTGACTCTAGCAGTCTTTTGATTTAATAAGTGTTGGCTACATATTTAACGGATCTGCTAGTGAAAAGGAGCCACATCTATAAGCAAAATCTTGTTATTATGGTTTATGACTAAACTCTCAGGCTCTGTGTTGGTACATTTTGGAATCCCACTGTGATGTCAAAAGCAGCATTGATCTCTAATATGCATCTGGAAACCACTAGGAGCTCTCACTGCCTGTCTTCAGGAGCCACCCTCAAAACTCATGCCAATATAAACAAATGCAGAGTTAGAGCTTCCATAAGGGAGACTCTCAGCAACCTGATGATAACTGTTGGTTTCTACTCCAACAGTCAATTCTTAATTATGCACTCAGATAAGGAACTGATACTTCAAATATCTATATGGATGGCAACTACTCTTTCTGTCCATTCATTCTTTCAATACGCGGTTATTGGGCCCTTACAAATCACACTCTGTTCTACATCCTGGAGATTCAAAGGTAAGATTTGGAGACTTCTCTGTAGTCACTCATTGTCTAGTAGGAAATGGACAAAGAAACTATCCCAGCACAATATGGTAAACATTATAGCCATAAATGTACACAAAATTTCTCTGTGAACATGGGGAGGAGATGCTCCCATTTCCACCCTGGTGAAGCCCCACAGACCACCATCTCGCTGATGTGGGTCTCTGAACAGCAGTCAGCCCTCTTTCCTGCAACTGTGGAGCCATGAAGCTGGCAATCCAGGTGAAGAAACCAAAGAATGCTGTGATCACTGGTTGGTTATCCTAGCAAGCGGAGCCTGGGGCAGCTGTGGGGATCTAAGCTGTAGAGCTGAAGGACTGGAAAATCAAAAAGGTGGAAGCGAAGGGAAAGTTGGTTCACTCTAGGGAAAGGAGTCAGAAGCAGCAGTTGACAAGATTGGCCTTGTGTACTCCACTGACATCAGCACTGAGTGTGAGTGACTGCAGGAACAGGAAACAGGACCCCAGTGACGAATGTTGTCTGCAGAGCTTGGGATAAACGTTAGAGAGGAAATGTGTACTGGTTTTGAGTAAGAGTGTTCCACAGAAAATTCATTAATTTGATGACTGAACACTGACGATTACCTAACAACCAGATGTTGATATGGAATGAAATATGTATTTATTTATCCTTCTTCAGAATTTTATTTATATGGCATTCAAGGCCACCCATCGTCATTTGTATGTCAGTACACCCCTTCCCACATCCACTATGTTCCAGTTACATGGACTGACTTTTCTTTAAATATTTTTTTTCAGTTGTAGTTGGACATAATACCTTTATTTTATTTATTTGTTTTTGTGTGGTGCTGAGGATCGAACCCAGGGCCTCACACATGCTAGGCAAGTACTCTACCACTGAGCCACAACCCCAGCCTACATGGACTGATCTTTGTTCCCTATGCAGCTTCAAGTCCTGTAACTTTGTTTTTGTTGTCCCCTAAGAATGAAATACCCTGCCTTGCCCTCTTTTGATGAAAACTGTACATACCATTTTTTTAAATACCCCAATTTTTTTTAAATACTGCCCCATCTTGAAAGCCTTCTCTCACCACCACTAATGCCCTAGAAAAAATGAGCCATTTCCTACTCTGGACCTCCAAGATCTACCACTGCTCTCTTTACTGGCCATGCTTCTCTTCTACCTCAGATTAAACAGTGATTCACACATCTGTTTGCTTTTGATGACCAGTAAATGGTAAGAAAATAGTAAACTGCAAGCTCCTTGTGGACAGGGACATACACTTTTTGACCTGTCTTTTTATTTTTAAAGTTTTCATCTACAGAAAAGTTGAGTTATTAGCTAACAAAAATTGATATACCCCCACCCTTATTAATGAACCACTAACATAACATAACATAACATAACATAACTGGTACATTCACTTTTTTTTTTCCCCCTAAGTCACTTGAAGGTGAGTTGCAAACATCATGTCACTCACACTAATACCTCAGCATGTTTGTCCTAGCAGTAAGGACTTCTTTTATAAAACCACAATGCTACTATCAAATCTGAAAATTTTTCAATAATGCCATTATGAGATCTATAGATTTCCACAATTATCTCAAAAATATCTTTCTTAACATTTCTTCCTTGGATCAAGGATCTCACACCTGACTGAAGATGGGAGAGGTCCAGAAAGCAAAAACTCATTGCCTTGTGGGATATCCGATCTGGAAGCGACCTCAGAAATCATGTCCAACTCCTAGGCTTTCCAGAGGAGAGGACTCAGGCCCAGAGAGCTACAGTGGCTTGTTCAAGGTCACACAGGACAACTCCCTGTTCAGCTTCCTTTCCACTTTCCCTAGTTACCACACCATGTCCAGGATCTTTTTTCTCTTTTTACCAATGAGCATGGTAATTTCCTCAATCTTCAAGCATCAAAGATGAACTTCAAAGGCAAATCTAGTCTCAGAAACAGAGGGATAAGCCAGTGACTGCTTCCTGTCCCATGCAGGACAGAGTTATTTCTGAGGTGTCTGTAGCCTCCAGTGGGGAACAACTAAGAAGCAAATAGCCCCTTGAGCAGCCCCCTCCCCAGTGGAAGGCGATGAGAATAAAGCCACCCATCTCATCAAGCTGGGAGGTAGGGTGCCTCCTTCACATTGTTTCCACTATTGGCTTTAGCCAAAAGGTATCCTTGAACTTTTCTAGGGCCCAGGAGCCCCACCCAAAAGAACATATCACACAGAGTTGCCACCATGACAGCCATTTGCAGGTGTGAATCCCTTTTGTAAACAGAAGTGACAAATGAAGAAATCAGGGTGAGGGGTGATTCTTATTTCTGAATATAAGCACTTATTTAAAGCAGCAAAATTGGAAATTCCTCAGTAACCATAGATCAGTTGTTCTTTCCAAATTTCATACAGGCAGCAGCAATACAGGCTAATAGTTGGTAGAAGGCTTCATTGAACAGTGAAAGGAAACAACTGGCTCAGTTATTAGCAGTTGGAAGATTGAGGAAAAGCCTCAATCATCACTGAGGAGCCAGAGGTCTTATATAGAAATTCCAGCCTTGGACTTGAACTTGTGTGACCTTGGCTGAGCTGCTTAACTCTTAGGAACCTCATCTGTAAAACAAGGGAAGTTTGGTTAAAATTACATTCTCTCTCTCTCTCTCTCTCTCTCTCTCTCTCTCACACACACACACACACACACACACACACACAATATAATCTTTTTTTAACTCTTGGCTATGTATTACCATCAGAGTCAGGTGATGCTCAAGTAGCCAAGATTGAGAACCTAGTGATAAAAGAATGTCCAAAAGGGAATAAAGTGTAAAGTGGAAAGGAACCCTGGAATTTCTCAGTTATTCCCAGGGGAGGCAAGCCGTCAGTATTGTGCTTACGTATCTGCTTACCTTGGTTATTTTCTTCATCTCCATCCGAGGTCGAGCATCTTCAAGGATCTGCACTTTGCTAGCAATTTGAGGGGACAAATGTATTTTTCAGATTGAAGGGAAGATTCAGGAAGCCTGGATTCCGAAATCTCCTGAGGTATCTGGCCACTGTTCAGGGCTCCCCACGCCTTTCCTATGCTTCATCCACACAGTGGGGTGGCCCCTGGAGCAGGGAAGTGGGAAGGACAAGATGGCTGCTCAGTTGGACTGCCTGGCACATGCCAGCACCAGCCACCCGCTCCCCACACATAGGACTTAAAGCAACTGCCAGACGGGCGTCAGCTTTTGATCAGTACCATGTCAAGCCAGAGACCTGCAGGGAAATGGCCAAGCTCCCTGGAGTTCACTAGTAAGAATCCCTCTTGCAGCCCAGGGAGAGGCACTTGAGGAATATGAGTATAGAATGAAAAGTGGGGTGCAGGCAGGGAGAGGGTCAACTGCATGGGGGTGGCAACCATCTCTTCCAAGGCCAGGTTTCAGCTGAAGGAAGCAACATACTCCTTTCTTTTCTGGTGGTTGGAGGAGGATTTTTAGGCTATATTTGCAAATTGTGCTGCTCTGCCCTAGGGCTCCGAGTGAGCCTTTTAGCCTCAGCCAACAGACCTGTAAAACCAAGTCCATTAGAGTGGGTCCCCCTGGTGTTTCCAGTGTCAAGCACGGGGATGTGGCAGTGACACAGGAGCAGGGCTGTTTATAAGACTCTTGATGACTCCGGTGGGTCCACTCACCCGAGGGCCTAGAGAAGTCCTTGTCTTCTAAAGGACTCCTCTGGGGCTTGGGCTGGTGTCCTTAGGAAACCCAGTCTGCATCCTCAACATGGAGATGCAGAGGGCCCCCAAAGCTGTGCATTGGGAGAAGGTGTTCCCTCTTCCTGGGCCCCTCCTGGAGCAGCCAGGCCAAGTGTTAAGCAGAGGCCCATCCCGACACAGCATGCTCTGTGCCTGACAATAACAGCCTACGTGACTTGACCGCTCTTCTCATAGTAAACCAAATGCCCACCAGTTTTGCTTATTTGCTCTAACCTTCAAAGAGCCCAGAGGTCCCTTCCTAGTTCAACAAATAAATCCAGTTCCACTCTAGCAGGCTTCAGCCCACAAAGTTCTATTGTTAAGCCTTCCCTGAATTTCCACTGTTCGCTCACTCTCTCGCACTTTAGCCCCATGCCTGTTCACCCTTCTTTGGTTTGGGGATAAATCAGCCTCCGTTTTGGTTTTGTTTTAATTCTTTCAAAGGGTAAGGAATGTTGACACCCCCTGAAACATGCCTCTGATGTCTGGTTAGACTTCAGACCGCTGTATTTGAGCGTGCGCTGACGCAATCGGGCAGATTGGGTTAAACCAAATATTACAATTGCAAGAACTCATCTGGAACTAATAATTTTGAGGCCACCGAAAGTAAAAGGGCCCTGCTTTGAGGCTGGCCAGAGGCAGAGGCCAGCTCGGGCCAATGCTGCCACCTGCCGTGGGCGCAGGGAACAGGGCGCGCCACCCGGCCTTCCTGTTTTGTTCACGACCCACCGGCTCCCACGCAGACAGGTTTGCCAGTCAGCCAGACCAGGGCTATTTTAAAAGGCTAGCGCCTCTCGGCAGCCCTTGGTATAAAGATAGCTAGTCTGGCTGCTCTGTGTCTTCCCTGAGAAAAGACAACCTCCCAATTATAGAACCAGGGCTGGCTACCCGGGCCGTTGCAGTTGGAGCTCCATTAAACATGCACCCCTTTGGGCGAAACAGATCGTGTGTCGCTGGCTCACTTAGGAGGAAGGCTCGTTTAAGAAAGAATTTTTATTTTGCGGGGGATGAAGGGAACGCACAACTCTGGGTTATGTCGGCACATTGCTGAACTGCAAGTCACACGCCAGATCCAGAAATGATGAAAACATCTGTTTTTGCTTTAGACCAGAGAGGCCCTCGCGGTGGGGAGGGGTGGGGAAGGGACGAGAACGACTTTGCTCACAAGCGCCATCTGCTGAGCCTGCCGTAGAAACGCGTGCGTCCGCAGCACAATGCAGGTTGCGGCTCACCCCGGGAAGGGGGAGATCAACAGGTGGGGGTCTCTGCCCCGGCGATCACTTTCCTTGGAGGACATCCCTGATTGTGCCCTGGGGACTGTGCGATTCCGTATTGTCTCGGAGTGTTCACAACAAAGAGCTTTGTCCCTGGGGACTGCTCTGGGGCAGAGGAGGAGGAGGAAGAGAGAAGCAGCAAATGAATTCCCAGGTTGGAAAGGAAGGAGGTAAAGGGGGAGGGGAGGAGCTCCTTGGTGGTTTGCAGACAGTAAAATTTGCTGTTCCTTCTGGCTGAAATCTACCAGAACAAAGGAACTGCATATCAAGGAGAGCTCCAGCTGCACTTCCCCCAGCCAGCTATGATGGCTTTTACTCAGCAGGTCTGAGAAGGTTCCAGTATTCACAGAGGGCATTCTGGTGAGGCAGGGCTTGACCAGCCCTTTAACGTGAAATCCACCCAGCCCTGGGGAAGGCTTCTGAATAGGAGCCACTCTGACAGCCACGATGCAGCATTCTTTCAATGTTCGGCAAATATTTGCTGCCTGCCTGCAAGGTGCCCAGCCCTCACTCAGCGCAACTATTTGTCATATAGTTTAAAAAACAATACAAATATGTCAGAGAAAAATGTATGTTTAGTGTCAAATCAATGTTAAAGACTATGACAGCTTTGAGTTCAGAGGCAGGGAGAGGATTGCAGATCCTGAATCTACCTTATCTTGGCACATGGGGACAATTCTCAGAAGAAGCCTAATGCTCCCCATCATCAGTTGGATAGTCAGTCCCCAGAGTGACTGATTGCCCTCAGCCTGCTACAGCACTGGCTGCTGGTCCCCCAGCCTTAAAGACAAGCCCTTCCTTGGGACGCAGGACCACCAAACTACATCTTACTAGTCACAGTCAGAATTGGATGGGGACCTAGATTCAAATCCCAGGCATCTCCTCTGTGCTAGCTGCAAAATTCTGAGACACAGACACCTGAACAGTGCTTCCCACAGGTGGAGAGGGGCAAATCAAAAAGAGAAGAAACTTCTACCAAGTGAAAAGATGTAGGCTTGCTGACCTCTGCCACCCTTTACACTCAGTTGCTGAGCACATGTGCAGCAACCTGCTTCTCATCTTTGAGGTTCCAAAAAGGGCAAATGAGACTGAAATCAGTCTATTTACTCTTTTTTGTTCTCTTTCCTATAAACTCCCAAATTGAGAAAGGAAACTGAGGCCCTCTATTGGAACCCAATTCTTGCCATTCTTTCATTTCGCCCCTGAATAAATACAGAAAAAAAAAAAAACTATCCTTATCTTGGGTCTAGGAACCTATCTGCCACCTAAGGGATAAATTGGAAAAAGACTCTTTTTCATTTTACAGCTGGACAAATATTTCATAGATCCTTGCAGATCTTGCCACTAGCTATATCCCCAGTGACCAAAATCTATTTCTATAGGAGCCACATTCTTAAATTAGGACCCAAACTAATCCTCAAAGTCACCTGCAGGTCCATCTGTCACTGGCAGTGCTCCGCTCTGTAATGGCAGATTACTAATGCAGGGGACCCATGCAAATCAATACAGTGAACTTCACTTTCTGTTTCAGACCTTGAAATAGTAGAACATGAGACTTCATTTTAGTCTGGCTTGATATTAGACTGTTCCTGGAGTTTTGATGAATTTTCTTTATTTTATAAACTAAGGAAACATAGTCATTAACACATATTTCTTATCTTGATTCTTTTCTCTCTCTCTCTCTCTCTCTCTCTCTCTCTCTCTCTCTCTCTCTCTCTCTCTCATTTCTGCCTGGTTTTGTAACAGGTCTGTGTTTGGATCCATTCGGGACTGGATAGGAAACAGTCCTACATTGACATCTCTGAGCTCAGAATTTAGAATGTTTTGCAGACATTCAACAAAATAAAATCTCTGAACCAGCCTCCAACAATAGGGCAGGAAAAAAAAAGGGGGGGCACAAAAATAAACATTGGTGATTTGGCATTTTAGTAGGTGTGGGATGCCAAGCCCCCAACCTGTTTTTCCAGTCCTAACCGGTACTCCCTTTTCCTCACTTTAAAAATAATTTCGATTGCCCCACTTCACTCCATCCATCTTGGTGTGATTCTCTTCACACAGAGAAATAACCTTTGTTCAAAGCTCCGATTTCCTAAGCTGTGCTGAATTCTGCAAGATCACTCTCCACAGACAAGATTAGTACCTCCTTTCCAGCTCCAAATAGACTATAATCCAAAAGCTGCTCTTTTAAATAGAGGTTTCTTTTATGCTTAAATTCCTAAATAAAAGAAACATCAATGCTACTGCTAGTCTCCCCCAGTTAAATCCGATTTGCAAGAAGTGCTTGCATGCTCAAAAATCTAGGTGTGAGCTGAAGTCTGGGCTCAGGAACATATTTGGGATTCTCTAGTCATTCTCTAGCTGGAGAGCCCTCCAGTGGCCAAAATAATACCTGATATAAACAAAGACCACCAAAGCAAGGATTACAACAAAGGCTGAGGGGTGGACGCTAGCCTGAATTGAAAAATGCAGCATTGGAGCCCACATTTTGCTCGGTAGAGGTGTGTCTCATTTAAAGAAAGCCAAGACAGAATCTCAGCTCACAGAACTGTGACATTATTTGCATTACAAAAGGACCCTTCACTTGATAAAAAGGGGCAGATTTGAACTCCATTAAATGACAACTCCCCCTAATTTCGTTAAGATTCTATTGAATTTACCAAAAAAAAAAAAAAAAAACTGACATGCAAATTTCCAGGACACATTTGTGGCATATGACATGGTACATTTGTACTAGTCAATCCACCACCCATATTTCCTCCTCGGAAAGCCTCGTAAGTAACATGACTGTAAGGAGAAAGTGGAGGTCTCAGAACCTGTGAGATGGGAAGAGCAGGCACAAGTTCAAGGTCCTTGAGCCCAGAGCTGCCTTCTTGGAGGACAGTGAGAAAGCAGCTGGTTCACTCTGGACTTCAAGGATGTTGCTGGCTTCCAGAAAGTGTCCTGGCTCTGCCACATATTAGTGTGTCACGTCATCTGGGCATGCCTCCGCTTCTTGTGGCGTAAAACGAAGGGATGGGTAACAGGGACCAGAAACAAAGTAATGGAATTATCTTTGTTCCCTGGAAGCACCGGGGAAGTCCAGGGGAGGGAGATCTTTCCCACCATGTCCCTTCAGTCCTTCTGACTTTGTTTCCACACCCCTTGCTGATCTGTGGCCTGCAGCAGTCACAACAAGCTGTGACACCCTGCCACACACCACTGTGTTCACACATCTGCCTTCACCCCATTCCCCATGAGGCCAACCCCTGCCCATCCTCCATGGCCCAGGTCAAGTGCCAATTCTGCCCCAAAGCCTTACACAACTGCCCTGAAGAAGTTGGGAGATTTTCCTCTCCACTTGGTGTTACTTACATGATGAACGCCAGCCTCTGTCCCAGCACCTGGAAAGCTGGTTCCCTCCAGCCTGAGGATTGTCAGGAGCCAGTGCCCGCTTTGTCCTCCATTCCCAGTGCTCACCCTGCTACTGGGGACTTGGTCTTTGGGTGACTGTTGAATAAAAGGGAGTGACTCTTGAGAGCAGGGCCCCTTCCATTCCCCTGGTTTTGGGGCCAGAGGCCTCTCCCCAAAGCCTGCTCTGTCACTGATGGATGCTGGGAGACCAGCACCCCTACACCCCCCCCACAAGGTTATGATGGTGATGGAGGGAATGTCCTGTGTCCCCCATTCTCTCTTAATCAGTCCCCATTATCACTCAGATCCCCCATTGTGCTACAATGACTTGTGCTAGAGATTGAATGCTGTGTCCCCAGCAAATACGTAGGTTAAAAGCTAAACACCAAGGTGATAGCATTGGGAGGAGGGGTCTTGGGTGGTGAGTGGGTCATGAGGCAGGCCCCTATGAATAGGATTAGTGTTATTAATAAAAGAGGCTCCAGAGAACTGCCTTGCCCCTTTTTCTCTGCAAGGGTTCAGCAAGAAGTCCATGAACTAAGAAGTGGGTCCTGCTCAGACACCAAACCTGCCAGTGCCTTCATCTTGGATGTCCAGCCTTCAGGGCAGTGACCAATCAGTTTCTGTTGTTTATAAGCCCCCTAGTCTGTAGTATTCCCTTACAGCAGCCCAATGGACCAAGACAACTGGGCTCTCTTTTTGCACTGTCAGCAGCTGCAGCAGCAAACCCTCCGGAGTAGCAAGGATCTGCCTGGATACTTGCAAGGGCTGGGCCAGGTCCTTCTAGTTCAAGGGATAGGATATGTCTGAAGGGGATGCTGGCATCCCGTAGCAGGTGGAAGTGAGCTGCAGTCATGAATTCCAAGGTGACAAAGACAATGGAGCAGAGGCAGCAAGGCCAGCCCCCACTCTCCAAGCACACTCTGCTTCTCCTCTTTGCCCACTGCCACCAAGCATGCCTCCATCTATCCCAGATAACACATCCTTCCTTTGATGTTTTTTTTTCACATTGAACTTCTGTTTCTTTGAAACATTTGTGAGGAGTCCAAAGTCACGTCTCCTCCTCACCTGTCATTCTCTGTTCATCCTGTATTAATCCAATATCCATGCATACTGTGGCCTGTAAACCTTCGCATCAAGGACACCAGTGACTTCCTGCCTCACACAGGGCTGCAGGAAGAGAAAAAGGGAAACCGGGGTGACCTGCCTAGTCCTGGCATTTGATGCACATTATCTGATGTGTTTAATTATCTAATTGCAATCTCATAACTGTATGAGTCTTTATAGGTGGGGAAACTATAGTGCAGAAACATGTTCAGATTCACAAGTCACATGGCTTTTGAGTGAGGATTTAAACCTTTGCTTTCTTCCCCAGAGCCAAGACCCTTAAACACATGCAATTCCACATGGGGAAAAAAAAATGTATGAAAGGGGCTGGGTATGTAGCTCAGTAGAACACACACACCTGCGTTCCATCCCCACACTGCAAACCAACAAACTAACATGCAAAGTGTGCCTAGCATAGAGGAGCACTTCTGGTCCTCACCCTTGGGTTTCCCAAAGCATTTTGCAGAAATAGATGCTGCCTCCACAGGTCCCTGTGCTTCTGGCACCTGAGCACTCCGGATCTCTGCCTACCTCTTTGTCCAACCCAGCTTGTCCCAGGCTCAACTTTGGAGGATTCCCGAAATACAGATGCTACTTTGAAATCTCTTTTCACTCCTGACATCTTTCTCCTGACTTTTCTTCCACCTGTCCCTCCAATTACCCTCTTTCTAGATATAATTCTCCAGCCTACCTGTATCTGAACTCCACATACAAAGTCATTTCACAGGCTCTTGTTCTTACTGTGTGTCTCCCTGAACCTGTGGCTAAGCCCCTGAAGACAGGGGGTTTTGTTTTGTCCATGAAGAATCTCCAGCGCCTGGAGTGTGCCTGGTACAGAGATATTCACTCAAGATTTGCTACATGAAAGGAGCCAGCTGCCAACTGGTTGCCTCTGCTGGGATGGACCTCTACCCTTTTATTATGTTCAAAATAGAGTTCACCATCCTTCCCACCCCTGCCCCGCCTTGGCCCTTCTTACTTAATAGCATCATCCAGGCCCTTGGTCTTATAGACTGGGAATGTTAAAACTGTCCTGATCCTTGCTGTATCCCTGTGCCCCTCTGTCAGCTTTTCCTCACTGGGACCAAAATTCTTGACAAGAACAATTTAGAGGAGGAAAAGTTTATTTGGGCTCACGGTTTCAATCCGTGGTGAGCCAGCTTCGCTGCTCTGCGCCTGAGGTGAGGCAGAACATCATGGAGGAAGGGTGTGGCGGAGGAAAGCTGCTCAACTCAGGGCAGCTGGGAAGCAGACAGAGAGGGAGGAGGAGGCTGCAGAGAACGTAGGACCTTCCAGGGCTTATCCCCAGTGACCTCCAACTCCTTCCCACTTCCCATCCAGTAGTCCATTAACCCACTGATGAGGTCAGAGCCCTCACGATCCAATCATTGTCTAAAAGCCCCATCTTTGAACCTTGCCGCATTGGGGACCATGCTTCATACCCATGAGCTTTTGTGGGACATTCCAAACCCCCAAACCATGGCACCCTCTCTTTTAGGGGCAATGCTAGCTGTGTGGAGCTCTCTGGGATGATGTCACCCCTGGTGTTTTATAAAATATGATCTCTGCTCAAAGAGTTTCCCTACAACCTGGGGAGAAGTTTTCTGGATGAAACAATTGAGGGCTGATGTAAGACTGGATAATGAAGTGAGTGACTGAAGAAGTGGTAAGTGTCGTGCAGTAAAGTCAGTCACAAGAGAAAGAAGTGGGATCATCCCCTTCTGTCCTTGAACACCCATGGAAGCTACGTTGGCAAAGCACCTTCCAGTTTAAAGCAGTTGCACATCTATTACTTTCAGACTTTCTAACAATCCTGTGGGATCAGCTTGAGCCTTGTTCCATTTCAGGGAAAAGAGAACCAAGGCACTAAAGAGATGTGACCAACTGTCCACACAGCCAGCAAGCACACAGTCAGGCGGACACCTCACCCACACTCTCTCCCTTCACCTCCCTCAGAGGTGGACCACCCCGCGGCTCCCCTCATAAGCAGACTAGTTTTGTTTCCTAAATTTTCCTTTGATTTACTCCTATCTACCAAAGACTCTGGATGGCAAGATCACAAGAATGTATTGTCCCCTTCCTCCTTCCGTCTTGGGACTTGGCAATGAGCCAGGCTCAATGAACTATATCCAGACACCGCGAGAAAAGAGGAGTTCCAGGAAACATCATCAGAGTTGTTAGATGAGGGTTCTGCAAAGTTTCCTTAGTGGGGGCCGACACAGCTGTGAGGTTCTCTTTTGCTCTTACCTCTTTGTCCTTATTGATGCTTGGACTTTGGGGGCCTAATGGCTGTGCACATTGAAAAGACCCAATGGCAGAAGGTGGCACTGAGGGTGACAGAACAGAAAGATGGGGAAAAGCCTGGACCTTTATTGGCTTTCTGCACCAGCCCAGGACTTCTTTTAGGCAATAAAACCAATCTTTTAAAACCTCCGTGACATGTGTTTTGAGTTATACGCTGCTGAACCTCATACTAATCGATTCATTTTTAAAGAACAGATTAAATCATCCCTTCATTCATTCAACAAATACACTGAGCATCAAAGATTGTTCCAGGCTCCATGGAAACATAACAAATGAGGAGCTCAATTTAAAAGATTCTAGGATGGGTGTGGTGACACATGCCTAGAATCCCAGCTACTCAGGAGGCTGGGGCAAGAGGATCACAAGTACAAGGACAGCCTGGGCAATTTAGCAAGTCCCTGTTGCAAAATAAAAACTTAAATGGGGCTGGGATGTGGCTCAGTGGTAGAGCATCCCTGGGTTTAGTTCCCAGTACCAAAAAGGATTCTGTGTTCTACTCTTTCACTGCCATCCTCCTCTAAACTCAGAATCCAGGATGGATGAGTGGCAGGTTTTATTCTACAACAGCCCTCCCACTTTTTGATGAGATCAATGGTTTTCATTTGTGTGTTCTCTCCACCTCCCTTGGGTGACCTGTGCTCCTGAAATGGAATGGTCATATTTTGGGCAGCCTCTCCCTCTGGTTGCTATCAGAGCCACTTCTAGTTTATGTACCTTGATGTGAAGAGCAAGCTCCCATGAGCTTGAAAGCCTTTGAGTCCCCAAGGACTAACCCATACCAGCTCATATTCAGACATATGGGTGTGGGATGCAGCTGTTTGCACCAGTGTTTTCAGGACTGTCTAAAAGATGAGGCAGGGAGAAGAAATCCCACCTATGGGGTTCAGAGCCAGGAGGAAAAAGCAACTTGCTAATTCATGTTTTACAGGCTCATGCTCAGTATGAATTATATTGTAGAGTTCCAGATGACAGGATTAAGATGAACATATTATCTGTGCCTCATTTAGACAGGCAGGTGAGAAAACCTGAAAAAAAAAAAAAAACCTCAAAAGGTGGGTTATTCAAAATATACTTTGAGCCTGGTGCAGTGGCACATATCTGTAATCTCAACCACTCAGATGTTTTGAGACAGAGGATCGCAACATCATGGCCAGTTTGGGAAACATAGCAAGACCCTGTCTCAAAAAAAAAAAAAAAAAAAAGGGCTAGAGATGTAGCTCAGTGGTAGACTAGCCCCAATCAAGTTCAAGCCCCAGGACTCTCCCCCTACCTCCCACATACACAAATATATTCTTCGTTGTATTTTGTGAACCAAGAGGATTATCTACCTTTGTGCATTTTACTGAGGTTATTAAATTAGCATTCATCTCCTGAGTGTAAAATAGTAGTGTTAGGTTACAGGATAGTATTTGGGTACTGGGGCTCTCCCATTTATCCCTCCTTCCATTTGAGGAAGTCTACATATGAAAAACAATGGCCAAAGGAAAAAAGGTATCACATTATTCTTAAATTCTGGGAAAGCAGCCAACAGCACAATCTTTGCTATGGTTTGAATATAAGGTGTCCCCCAAAGCTCCTGTTAATGCAGAAATATTCAGATATAAAATGATAAGACTAGGAGAGTTACAACCTAATCAGTCCATGCTAGTTTGAATGGGCTGACTGGGTTGTAACTCTAGGCAGGTAGGGTGTGGCTAGAGAAGGTGGGTCACTGGGGGGTGAGCCCTGGAAGGGTACATCTATCCTGCAGTCCCCTCCCCCTGCTTCTTGACCCTGCCTGAGCTGAGCTGCTTTCCTCTGCTGGGCCCTTCCCCCATGTGTCACCTCATCTTGGACCCAGAGCAGTGGAGTCAACCATTTATGGACAGAGACCTCTGAAACTCTGAGCCTCAAACTTTTCCTCTAAGTTGTTCTGGGGCATTTTGGTCCTCGTGATGTAAAAACTGACTAAAACATTCTTCTCCCCTGAAGAACTTCTCTGAGAGGCTAATCTGGAGCCTGTGGCTTAGGCAGGAGGTCACATTGGAGCCTGCTCCCTCACCCATAGAACCGTGAGACCCAAAGCAAAGGCAGTACTTCAGGGTTTTAGGATTAACCTATTAACTGAGCTCTCAGATCTTTAACATCTTTTATCTCCACTTCCTCTTTTATAAAATCATTTATACCATCTATGCATAACTCAAAACTGCCTCTCAACCCTGAGGTTTTATTATATGGCGTCCCCAAGAGCAGGAATCATATATGTCTAATTCCTGCTAATATAGGGCTGGATACAGAGGAAGTGCTCAACAAATACTTCTTTTTTTTTTTTAAGAGAGAGAGAATTTTTAATATTTATTTTTTATTTTTTGGCGGACACAACATCTTTGTTTGTATGTGGTGCTGAGGATCGAACTCAGGCTGCATGCATGCAGGTGCGCAGGCTACCGCTTGAGCCACATCCCCAGCCCAAATACTTCTTAAGTGAATGTTGCCATGGGATCCACACATCAGGGACCCTACTGATCAGGTAGTTTGAACTCTTGCCAACTGGAGCTTGAGACTTGACATTTATCTTTAATTTCTCTAGGAACTGCCCCAATCCTCAGGATTCTCTTCCCTCTGCTTGCTACCTCCCTATCCTAGACTGCAGACATTTACTATAAGGGATACCAACAGGGTGCTCTCTCAGAATCTCCTCCTATGGAATTCACATTTCATGCCCTCTGTGTTGGGCATGATAATCTCTGATAACCTTGTGATGCAATTTAATACTTAGGAAACCCATTTTGCCATTTAATAAATTCCCTGCTCAGTCCAAATGGAGAAAGTGTGCAACTTCCAAAACTAAGTATCTAAGCTCCTTCGAGTTCCTCTTCCTCCCACTCCATCACACAGACCTGGGGAGACTGGTCCCACCACTCAGCCTTTAGAAACCTTTGGGCATCTCCCTTCAGATACATCCCTGTTGGGCAGTTAGGTTCCGTTTGTACTAAACATATCTAATGTGACAACCATGTTTCTGACCCATCTTTTGCTCATGTGCCCATGTTACGTATGCCCTCTTCTGTCTACTACTTCCTTTGGTGGGATGTATGGAAAGCCTGTTCCTCCCATCTTCCAAAATGTAGATCTGGTGACCCAGAGATATGGAGGTGATTGGAATGACCCCTCCTAGGAATTCCAATGGTGTGAACCATGATGGCTCAAAGTACTTGACTGTAAGGATAGAAGGGAGGCAGCTGGCAGCACGGTGGCAATTCCCGGGGCTTCCACTGGCCTTCAGAGTTAAGTCTATATCAAAACTCTTTACAGGGACAAAGGAGAAGATGTCACTCTGCATCTGACATTTGAATTCAGACATGCCATTTTAGTTGGAACCAGCACTGAAGTGGCAGAGATTTGGCGCACTCCACCACGCAGGCTTGGTCTGATTCACAGCAGAAGCAGAAGCAGATACAGTCGCTCCCACAGAACAAAGCACTGAACAGACACGCACCAGATGTTGACAGGGGTTATCTCTGGGATTACCAGGAAATCTCATTTTCTTCTTGGTGTTTTTATTTTTCCCAAATTTCTACAATGAGAACAAATTCCCTTTATAATCCACCCTCTGTGAAGAACATTATTTAAAAAGGTAAACTGGCTGGTTAAAATAATCTCCTAGGATATGCACCCAAATCTGTGCTCTCAGTGGAGTCACACTCTGAGCCAGGCTACCTGAGTTCAAATCTCGGTTCTGCTTCTAACTGGCTCTTGTGACCTTGGGCAAATGTCTTCACTTTTCTTTGTTTCAGCTTCCTTACCCATAACATGAGAATAACAGCATCCTCTTAAAGGCTGGTAGTGAGGATTAAGTGAGTTCATATACAAGAAGACCTCAGAAGTGTCCGGCATGTTATAAGTACCTATTCGTTATTATTATTATTTATTGTCGCAGTGTTGACCTTGTTCAAAGTGCTTTTGAACCACCTTTGGCGGAGCATTCTTTTCAGAGAATGAACCACCTCCATGTGAATAAAATTTCCTCCTTTGAAGGTATGCTAATTCTCGGGAGCAGTCAAGCAGTTTGGGGTCCCAAATAAGGTGTAGTTATGAAACCAAGAGACTGATGCTTTTGTATTGTTATCTACTGCTTGTGAAAAAATTCCATTAAACACGCATGCACACGCACGCCCAGACAGTTCGGCACCATCAAGGGCTGAATCAATCCCTGGGTAACTAATAGGTTCTGCCTCTGCTAAGAAGAGATTGAAAAATAAGTCTTAATTATGGAACCTCGTCATCTGATCGATCCTGAAGGTTTTACGGATTGGTGTACAATCAAAGGGCACATTTCATAAAAGGCTGATTTACATTTAAATCTGAGTCTTTTTTCTTCTTCAAAGTTTGCTGATGCCAAGTTTTAAGTATGAAATGTCATTGTTTTCATACAAGGATTCCCAAACATTATCAGTTGTCATTAAGGCATTAAATAGGGTTGCGACATTACAATTATAACATTAGCATTTTAAAAAGCATAACACCATTGTTCTTCTGTAAATGGTTGCAAGCTCACATTACCCTACACATAATCTTTTCTTAAAATTAATGGGGCTCTAGCATCAAAGCCAGTTGGGGCGGTATGAAAAGAGGGGCAACCATTCTCCTGCTGGGATCCTAGTGGCCTCCTGCTAGCCCTCTTATTGTCCACAGAATGTATTCTGATAACTGAGCCTCCTTGTGCACAGGTGAGGAAAATATGCACTGGAAATCCTTCCCCAAGATGCAAAGGATTTTGATAAAATTTATCTTTTATTGCAAAGTCAAAGACTCCTCTGAGTTCCTAATTATGGAACTCTTTACAAAAGCGTTTACCAATAAAAATGAAAAAGGCTTCGTTGCTCTCCCACGAGCAGGGAATATCGTGTTCTACGTAAATGACTTCATGAAGAAATCTATTATATAGTCTCCAAACATCATTGTAATCCTTCTAGTGGGAATGTTTTTAGGATGTATTGCCTGTGCCCTTGGAGTCCCTGAACAGTGTCATTGTAACAGACCTCTAGTATTGTACCCACAGGACGAGACAGCATGGCATCTGACAGCAAAGCTTGAGAGTGGGACACCTGACTTCTCTGTCACTGTACTGCAAGTGAAGGCTTTTAGAAGTTACACAACCTCCTTCTAAAATTTTTTTATTTGTTCTTTTTAGATATACATGACAGTGGAGTATATTTCAACATATTATACATACATGGAGTACGACTTCTTCTAATTAGGATCCTGTACATGATATGGAGTTTCACTTGTGATGTGTCCATATATGAATATAGCAAAGTTATGTCCAGTGCATTCTAGTGTCTTTCCTTTTCCCATCCTCCCTCCCTTCCCTTCATTCCCCTTTGTCTAACCCAATGAACTTCAACCCCCTCCCCCATCTTGTTGTGTGTTAGCATTCACATATCAGAGAGAAAATTTGGACTTTGTTTTTCTGGGATTGGCTTATTTCACCTAGCATGATAGTCTCCAGATCCATTAATTTACTGGCAAAGTAATAACCAATTTTAGAGCTAATATTCCATTATGTATATGTACATTTTCTTTATCCATGCATCTGTTGAAGGGCACTTAGGTTGGTTCCATAGTTTAGCTATTGTGAATTGAGCTGCTATAAACTTTGGTGTGGCTGTGCCACTGTAGTATGCTGATTTTAAGTCCTTTAGGTATAAACCAAGAAGTGGGATAGCTGGTTCAAATGGTGGTTTCATTCCAAGTTTTCTAAGGAATCTCCATACTGCTTTACTTTACATAGTGGATGCACCAATTTGCAGTTCCATCAGCAAAGTATGAGTGTATCTTTCCCCCACATCCTCTTCAACACTTATTGTTACTTGTATTTTTGAAAATTGCCATTTTGACTAGAGATGAAACCTCAGTATAGTTTTAATTTGCATTTCTCTAAATTTCTAGATATGTTCAATATTTCTTCAAGTATTGTTGGACATATTTATTCTTCTATATCAATCTCTCTTAATATTTTAAACAAAATCAATACCTAAATCAAATGACCACTTTCAGAATTCAAGTTTTTTTTTAATGGTCTAGCAAATGGGTGCTCAACAGAGGAGAACCAACTGTAATCCTCATCAGATGGGTTGTTTAATGTGCAGGAATATCCCTATGTCAAATGGCCCCAACTGGTTGTGTTTGTTGGAGTTGCTTCAGCTCCAACTTGAAGGTTCTCAGCTTCTCTGCTGCTGTCCTCAGGGCATTTGCCTTTGACCGTCTCTTCCTGGTCTCCATTTGCTGTAGGCTGGGGAACCACATAATTATGGCCGACTGATGTAATCAGAATGTGGGAACTACGCTAAGGTGTCTCCTAAGACTCGGAAATGACCTCCCAGAATTAAACTTCAAAATCAACACAAAATAGGAAGAACAATCTGACAGATCCAGTGGCTCTCAAGCCAGGAAGTTTCTATTGTAACCCAGTGTGAACACGTGAATATCAGCTATAGGCTTTTCACTGAGAGGGAGGAGTTTGCTCAGTAACTCAACAGAGATGAGTCAGAGTGGCAGATCTAGATGGTGCCCAAGCCCTGTCCAGAAAAACCACGTCAAATGGATTCAAAGTATTAGACCCCAATTGGAAAGGCCTTAATAACAGTGGACACAGACAGCTGTGACCCAGGGGTTTAGACACAGAGTCCAAGTAGAGTAGGAGGTTCCTGTTGTGGAGTACTAGTCAGTCAGTCACTCAATATTTACTGGGCACTAATTGTTTTGACTCAGACCCCCCCACACTTCCTTTATTCTTCATCCATGTCACTAGGTCACCTTCTAGTTGTGACTGGCCTCTTAGGTAAATCCTTCTAAAGGGGGAAGATGCACTGGCCATGTGACATTCTAAGTGCCGGAACTATTTCCTGTGAATTCCTAAGGAAATAAATAGTCATGTACACCATGATGCTGCAGGTCAGTCTCAGGAGACTGGTTAAGCTGCATTCAGTCATGAGATGAATGCACTATCATGCACTAGATGACAAGTTATCAAAGCCTGAAAACCTAAGGCAAGGCTGTGACCAGGTCAATTCACCCAGGTGGAAGGTCTCCCTTGGCTGCAACATGTTGGACTGAATGTGTTTGTTCTGACATTGAATGATGGCATGAGGTTAGTGTGACAGAGCAACACAGAACAGGATGTAGGGTCAGAAATACCTGGGACTGAAGGTTGGCTTGGCCATTCACTCTGGATTCCCCTCAGTAAATGACTTCAACCTCTCTCAGCCTCTTTTCCCTCATCCATGAAACTGAATATTATACCAGAATTTCGTTTTGGCTCAATATCTGAACAAAAGCAACATGCCAGAGTTGTCAAAATTAAAAACAAAAACAAAAGAACCTTCCCTCCCAACCCAGTCAGCTCCCATATCTTGACTTAGAGGTTGGCTCGCCATTCTTCTGCACACGGCCTCATTGTTTATGGAAACCCCCCTGGGAGTGTTCCTAGGTACCCAGCTCTTCCACACTGCTGTGCTTTCTTAGATTTGAAAATTGCCCTCTTAGCAAATTGTCTCTTAGATGTAGTTATAGCTCCAAGAGAGCCACCACCCCTACGGAAGAACTCCACTTACTACAGAGCAGCCACATGACATCTTCCTACTCCAGCTAATATGAAGACACCGTGTTCTTCAAGGATCCAACATCTGAGACCAGGTGGGTAATACCAAAATGATTCCAGGTCTTAGTGTTCTCTCATCTATGACATACACACCTCGTAAAAGAGACAAACAAATCGATGGTGTTCGGAGACCATGTTAGTCATCTTTATTGCACTCAAAAGAGCAACTCCAGACGCACATAGAGTGGATTTTCAAGTAGGCGTTTTTTGACCCAGTTAAATTTTATTCAGTGAAAAAAGTTGACATTGAGACAAAAATTATCTTAAAATTGTGCAACAATATAGTAAAATCTTCAGCAGAAATCAGTGACTTGGAAACTTACCAAGGCAATTGAAATTATAAATACCTAATTTTGCTTTGGAGAGGAAAGAGTATACAGTGCTTCACTTTAAATAAGAGCAGAATAGGCCTTTATTTTGCTGCACATACTTTTTGACTTTGCCTAAAGTTTCTAATAATTCTTTACAAGAGTCCTTAAATGAGAAGTGACATGGAATATCTGAGGATCATGTTCCGCTTCAGCATTCATGCTTATTCCATTTGAGCTATTACACATGAAACTAATACCATTCTTGGGTTATTACTTGGCTCTGATGATTAAATTCATAATATGGCTGCTCAAAATTAGTGGGAAGAAACATATGCACAACCTATCCTCCCTCAACCCATGCTCGGTGGTGGTGACTTCTTCCAAAAGCTGACATCCTGACCATGGATCCAAGAGTTTGCACATCTTGCTATCTATTCCATATCTCAGTCTTGCATAGAAAGTAGTCTATATAAACTTAATGTACTGGCTTTTATTACACAAAAATTTTACCTGAAAGGCAGCACACACTCCAGTTAAGAAAAATAACATGATAGGAATGTCAAGATACAATCTCAACACAAGTGAAGATTCTGCAGAGTTTTAGAGTCAATTCCTAAAATCACTCTGGGGGGTGGCATTCAGTTTGGTTATATCTCTGGCTCTCTTCTCTATGGGAACCACCCCTACCCCAGTTTCTGTTTAAGGGAGAGAATTCTAGGGAATTCACCCTGACCCCCTTAATGGGGGAGGAAACAACCAAACCTAAAAGAATGGGGTTTCGGCTCTTAGGAAAGTTCAGGAGACACAATCTTATTAGATGCAGTGACCTCTGGGTGGGAGTCTGAAAGCAGGATTCTCTAGGGAGAAATGGGAGCTCATCTATAAAGGGCTCACCATTCCATTGCTCTCCCCAGCTCCTTCCAAATGCCCAGTGTTTTGGGAAGGGTTACAGTCCCTAAACTGGTGAGTATGTGACCACACATGATGGTCAGGAGAGATCATGCAGCTGTGTGTCTCCTGCCCCAGTCCATTCCACAAATATCCCTAGTGATACTACCAGAGATGAAATCCTAGGAGCCATTCTTCTAAAAGGTTCCAGAGGTTCCAGCCAGCTCCCCAGCAGCACAACTATCTACCTAGGTCACCAGGGTTCCCAGTAGTTACTTCTCCTCTTTCTGGAAACCCATCTGCTCGGACATGGCCTCATTCTGGAACTATGTCATTTCATCCACATGGATCCATGTCTCACAAAGCTCCAGGTGTGTTCAATGCAGAAAAGAACAAAATCAGCTTCTAGAGAGAACTCATGTACAATTCCCCTTCAGGGATGCAAGCACCTGACTTTCCTGGTATTCTGGGACAGAATAAAATTCTTTCCCCGTGCACTGGGAATTCTAAATGGGCATCTCCCACACAGTACAAAACCCCCTTTTTGCAAGTAACCAGAGGGTCCAGTGGTCACCGTGAAGAGTTATCTCCAAAAGGTGAAGTTATCCAGCTTCACTTTCAAAGGCTGTTTCATTTCCTACTGTTACTCCAACCTCTGGAATCTTGCAGATGGCATAGATACATCAAAATCCCCACAAAGCTATGTGGAGGGAAACAGGAATGTGTGCTTCAAAAGTCCATAAAAATATATGATTTACACTTAGCTGCACCTATCTAGCTTAGTCTTCAGGACCTTAGCTCTTCTGTTTATATAAAATACTCTAGCCCTAAAAGGCTGCTTGTTTTCAAACAGCACAGTGGCGTCTTCCAAGGAGAGGGGTGATGGCCGCCTGTACAGGACTGTGCACTAGGCATGGGGAGGCACTGGTGACCAGAACTGGATGCTTGAAATGTCTGGAGTTGCCAACTGGAGACGTATGCTCTGTAAAAAGGCTTGCCTGTGGAATCACTGAAAACAATATCTCAGAGCCTTTTGCATTGGCTTTTTATAAATGCCACCAAAAGTTGGCAGAAGAACAAAATAGACTTTCTAGTGGTTCAATTAAATGACTTGCCTCCCACCATACTGTTCATCTTAAAGAGTTTATTAAAGCAGAGGTGGTAGGGCTTGGAGCTTAAAAGCTCCAAAGCAAGACAAGACAAAGCCAAAAAGAAATTCAGTCTGGAAGAGGAAAAAAAAAAAAATCAAAAAGGGGGAGTGAAGGAAAATAAGTCAGAGGAAGGCCCATCATCATCGCCATTCCATAATAGGAACCCCAGGCCTACCCTGATGTCTTGGGTCAAAATACTCCCCACCTAAGATAGAAATGTTTACAATGAAAAAATTTAATTGGCTCTCTGTTTTCCAAACAACCCCTAGACAGAATGAAACTCTATTACTACCCAAGAATGATACTTTTGGTTAAAAAGAAAAACCAAACAAAACACCTGTGAGAAGGCGATACATTGCATTGAAGGGGAGATGGGGCTTCACAAAGCTTGCATATAAAGGACACATATTCATCGGCATGACTTTGGAATATTCCCAGAGCTTGCTGCTTCTCAGCTGGGAGGAAATTCTGCAGTGAGGTTGTTCATACAGTAAAAGTCACAGTAATGCTAGACATTGGTGCCCACAACACCAAGTCTAAAGACAGGCAGCAGTCCACAACGGATCCACGTAACTTTCGAGCGACCATGATTTGAATACAAGGGTGGCATTTTAATGGCAGAAGGATGAAAGCATAGCTTATCTTCTAGAGAGAATAAATGAACAAAGCCCAGTACTGCTGCTACTGTAGACTGGAGGGAGTGATTAGATCGCCTCCATCGCTGTGAGCATGTTGAGCGATTTCTCTGTAGAATGGGTGAGGGCACAGGCAAGAGAGGTGGATGAAAAGAAAAAAGAGAAAGAAGGCACTGACCCAATTCAAAATAACTGCACACTTCAGTATGTTTTGTTGAGGACAATTCAGTGGCCACCTCAAACCAAATATAAAATTTTACATTTGAGCTTCTTTAGTGGCAAGTAAAAACAAAAATTGAAAATGGAGAAATAACATACTATTTTTTGCCAGTGTTATCTATCATGGCACAGATCTAGAACTCTCTCCCACAACCAGAGTTTATTTTTCACAATGACTACGATCCCAGTGTATTAGAAAGCAGTGCTACTACCTGGTAACTTTTGGAGCTACACCTTGTTCAGAGGCATATACAGTAAAATGCCAGGGTTAACATCAACACCTGTGGCTTGCAGGGCTTCCCCAGCTGCAGCTCTGCCTAACTGAAATCTAGCAATGACTCAGAGCTCTCTTCTGCCAAAGACCATTACATGACACACAAGTGAATAAAAATGGATTCTTTTGGAATGGCAACAAAATCTGTTCTCTACCCCCAACACTCTGGGTGAGGGGCTTATAGTACGTGGTATCAGCTGACCACTAAAGCCTGGCCTTATATAGAGTCCCAATAAATTAACAAATAACATAAAAGAACCTTCCCCCAAAAGACACCCAAACACTTACACATAAACTAAATCCAAACAAAATGTAAAATTTGAACACATTCTCAAGGAGAAGGGATTCCACCCATCACTCTCTCTTGAACTTTTTATTAAATACATTTCTGTGTCTTAGAAAAATAATAAGAACGGCCAATTTATTGAACCAAAATAATCTCACAGACTTAGAAGCATGCCCAGCAAGCACAGCCGTGTAAGACTACATTAATGTCAAATCAAAGCAATTTGGTTACTAAAATCAACCTGGCTTGAAGTTCACAGTTGATCCCTACAAAGTTTATTCATTCCTTTCTTTCCTTTTTTTTTTTTTTTTTTGTTGTTGTTTTGGGCCCATATAAAAATAACATATTGCAACTCAAAGTGCATCTTTTAAAATAAACCATCAGCTATCTTTATCAAATAAAATATTTACACCATTTGGTTTCTAGTGAGGAAAGCTGTTTCAGGCTATCACCATGGGGACGTCGTCTGAAAATCCAGTAATCATAGGAGCATCTTCATCGTCCTCCCCTAAAGACAAAACAGTCAGGCTTTATGAGTTCCAGCACACAGGGCCTGAGCCCATGAGCCACTGCTCTGCCCACCCCCACCTTATCCACCCCCAGCTAAACCCATAGCATCGCTGGCCACTCACAACCATCAGTCCTAAACTCGGCTCCTCTCTGCTGCTCTTAGGTCATCATCCCTATCAATAGGTGACCAAGTGTATTTCAGCGGTAGCTTTAACTTATTAGACAAATAAAGCAAGTCAAACTTGAAGGAAAAAGAATCTCATTGCCTCCTCTAAAACAAATGGGTAGTTTCGGTTCCCCAATTTGAGTTATTCACACCCAACATTAGCACACCATACTTCAGTCTGCTTTCTCTTTTGAACCCAACCTGTTTTGAGAAAAAGGAGGGGGGTTAAGAACTATGAGCCCCACTTCCCAGACTAATGGCTGTCCCTTTGACATTCCTGGTATGAGCCTGTGCAACTAAGTGCTGATCCACAGTTAGTGGGGACTGCATGGCCCCGGTAACAGGGTGAGTCTTTTTGTCCCCAACAGCGGCAAGCAAAGAAGCCACCCATTCCTTACTGATTAAGCAAGGAAGGCAGCTGAGAAGTGAGCAGGGCTCACCTCATATGATCAGTGACAGGAAATACATAAATGTCTTTATAACAAAGAAAAATAATCATAACTGTTTATAGGAAAAGTAAGTATGCAAACTCACATTTAGCAGCCTGAATTGAGGTGCTAAATAAAATACCCACTTTCTTATATGAAGTGGTTTACAAGTTCTCCTAGTGTTCAAAAAGAGCAGCGTGCAAAGGTTTTAAGAAGGGAGGAAACGATCTCCTTCCTTCCCCTACAATACATGTTATCACCACATAAAGGAAGAATGGCTGATGAGGCTGCACTAGCAACTGGAAGGGGAAAGAGTCGCCCTAAAGGGCATCTTCTGACAGAAGCCGACTGGGGAAGCACTACTTTTGTCTTCACCAGGCTCTCCAGCCCAGGCACCCACACAATTCAAAATCACTGCAGATACCAGTCTGACCTCAGGTCTGGGAAGAACAAGACGAGTCAGATGGACATTCCTGAGAATTTTCCCATAAGCAGGGCGTCTAAAGCCCTTGGCCTTCCTACACAAGGCACGCTCCTACCATTTCTTCCCTATTTCAGGTCAAACTACACTAGTAAACAGAACATACTACTTTAATTTCGGAGCAAGGTACAAGCCAAGAGTTCTAAATGGTTTAAACCTAAGCAGTGGAATCACTAGCTAATGAACAACTCCTCTCATGTCAAAAGGTAAGCTGAAGGCAGGTACTTCCCAGTCGGATCAGTGGCCCTGCCACTTACCCAGATCATCCCCCGAGGAGAAGATTGCTGAACCCAGCCTCGAGCTGTAGTGGCTGTTGGCAAAAGCAGTGAAGCTGCTCTGTAACCTCCGATGCTTTGTGTACAGGATGGCAAAGCCGACCCCCAGGCTCAGCAGTATCAGGAACAGGATGGGAACCACCACGGCAGCAACATCAGTAGATCTGGTAGCCTGAATGGCTGCTGTATCTCCCCCTGCAGAGGCAAAATTCCCAACCATGAGCCTCCTTCCTGAAGGTAGGAGAATGCACCAGGTGGCTCTGCAAGGCCCCACCTACCAAAAAAGCTAGAAGTTCAGCACAGCTACCCAATCACCTGTCTGCTGTGACGCGTTCCTGCACGTGCATGAGGTCTGAATGTTTCCCAACCACTCGCCCTGAGTGACAGACCATGGGCCTTGCGCATGCTAATGCGGTAATTACATTAGCCTCGTAATCACTGCCTTGTTGGTTATTTAGATAATCTCTTGGAAGGGAGACCTTTGTTGGGGTATCAACATTGATTTCATTAGCATTATTACTTAAGACCACTTGCTCGCCTTACATAAGAGGATGTGAAATCAGACCACTAATTAACGAGATTGCAATTATTTCCCCCTACTTGGCACCAAAGTCACTCTGAACTGCAATTACCTGAAGCTCCATTAAGTGATACAAACGAGATTCCTTTACTACAATACTGACTTAACAGCTCGTGAAGTTTTACAAGGTTTTTTTTTTTTTTTTAACTTAAGTAAAAAAAAAAAAATGAGGGAGATCACCTTTCCATATACCTTTAACATTTTTTAAAGTTCTCTGCAAAGCCATTTAGATGTTTATAACCTAACAAAGAGGCCACTTCCCTGGTCTTATAGAAATGCAGTCTTATTATGATTTACAGATATAATCATATCACTGGGGCTCAGGGGCAAGCCATCCCTCTCCAACACCCTTGTTGGGGAAGGGGCTGCCATCTTGAAAGGGGGTAAACTGTTCATGTCAAAAGCCCCTAAGGGAGCAGGGCCAATCTGAACCTGAGGCAAGAAAATGGAGCTTAAGAGTCCATTTTTAGCCAAGGAGGCACTGTGGACTTTTCTGGTCTAGGTTTCTATAGGCTTGGGGGTTATTCTCCAGTGTAGTGGGAGGTGGCCCAGGCAAGGGATCTGCTACCCAGGGATTCAGCCTGGCAGGATACTCACAAAGATGTCCCAGAGATCAGTCATCTCTGCTAAACCTAATCCAGCAATTTAATATACATGCCTTTATTTAAAATTATCTCATTTATTTTCTTTAAAAAAAAAAAAAAAGCTTTAGAAAAAATACTGTCAAACTCTTATTTAATGTGTCCTAGGCCATCCCAACTGTGCAGTGGTAAATAAGAAAAGGCTGGAGCTCAGCGGAGGCATCAGGAGTGAGAGCTACAGATGGTCCTCGTTCAGAGGCAGCTGGTCCAGTCCTCACAACAGGTTTTCCTGGAGTATACTGCACAGGTTGCTAACTAGTTTCACTTGAAAACTGGGCGCTAGTAAGGAAACAGGAGGTTAACAAGAGTTCTGCTGTCTGGTTTTTGTGGGACCTTCTCAGAGCCTCTGATTCGCATTGATTCACCAGAGGAAGGTGGAAAGCAGGGCTCCTTCTTTTAGGAGAATGAGTATTCTGCATGATCATACCCAGGAAATATTATGTGCTGGAACACTTAACAAATTAACACAAGATTTTGGCTTGAGCCCTGGTTAGTTCTTGGCTGGGAGTGAATGTAACTAAAAAGACCAGTGGCAAAATGTTTGTTGAAATCCTGGCCAAGCTACGCCAGTGCAAACAAACTTTGGGTAAACCATGAGCATGGCCCAGCACTGGTATCTATGAGTTCCCTAAGACATAGCCCAGGCCCCAATTGGGATCCAGATCTGAGGCTGACAACTCAGATGACTGGAGGGCTAAATGGTCAGTTTCTTCACACGAAGGAGAAGAACTACTGACTTGCAGTATCACAGGGTGTGTTAGCATGTTAGAGGCTCTGAGAAGTCCTGCAAAAATGAACAACAAAACTCTTGCTAAGCTGATGTTTCTCACATTGCACCTCCATTTTAAACAAAATGTTCCCTTTCTTGTACTTTGCAATCAGAATATGATTACCTTGTAAACTCAGCTTCATGCTATGCCTGGCTCAGAATTTGTTAACTAAATCTGTACCTCATGAAATCGAGAACTAAATGACTTTCCTCTGAGCTGAGAGAACATTTCAAGTGTCTTTAGAAGTAGACACATGTTCAATGAACTATTCTACACCCTTCCTCTTTCCCCAGAAGGGACATAAGAAACTGGATGCAGGACAACTTACCAGACCCCAGCTCATCATATAGCAGGACAGCAGGCTCCCCACAGATCTGGCTGCCAAAAAGACATCGTGCTTGGACAGTGAAAGTATAATTATGACCCATCTTCAGGTTGGAAATTTTAAAGAAATTGTCAGTAGTATTCCCAAGGTAAGCTGTGAGATTCATGGCACTATCAAACATATGTATCTCGTAGCCCTGAAAACAAACACACACAAGACTGCTCAGGAAGTCAAATAAGGAACCCAACAGCTTCTACTACTGGTTCCAGCCATGTCTGAGCCCCTTACTGCAGCTTTTATAGATGCTAAAGCACTTTGAGTTTCTCACTAGCTTTTTTTTTTTTTTTTTTTTTTAAAAAAAAAAACATTACCATGGAGACACTGCATTCAAAAAACAGGAATTTTTCCCATCCCAGCATTTCAACTAGCAACAGCACCCACTTGGGAACTGAAGACTAAAAGTGAAAAGTGTGGCCCAAGGAAAGCTATTTCAGCATATATACACTCAATGTTCTGATCAGCAGTCACTTGTCTCAAGCAATATTCAATACCACAAGGAACCCGGACACTTCAGCCACAGTTCGTAGTATGGGATTTGACTCATACTAGATCACCCTCGGTGTGGCCTCCAGCAATAGGTAAGACAAGGGAATTTACAATCAGAAAGGACAGCACGTTTCTCCTTAGTGCAGTACTTAGGAAGGCCACTGCCAGCTTGCTTCCTTTCTTTCTAGCTCTTCCTAAGCTGATCCCAGCTCTGACCATCTTGGCTGTGATAATAAGAACATTTCAGAAGGCATAGGCACCTGTGCATGGGAGAAGGGGATGGGATAATCTTCTGGACTGTGTCGGAAGACTCCTGCCTGAATTCCTGTGAGGGAAATCACCCTCTGACAATGCTGACCCAGGATACTGAATGGCATCAGGCTGACTACTGGACTTCTCTAGTGATTCCAGTGTCAAAGCTACAAACATCCATTTCCAGTGCCTCAAAAATGATTCCATAGGGGAATTCCATCTCTATCCTCATAGGGGACCACTGCATAATCAGTGATTTCTTGTTCACATTACACTGACCTGTCTAGGTCTCCCAACTCCAAGCCAGAGAGAAGGGGAAAGGGCAAGCTATGCTGATGCCAGGACCCTCCCCTAGGAATGGAACACTGACCTGCATGCAACCCCAACCTAAAAGCTGGGCTTCTGCCATCCCCAGGCAGCATCATCTAATGGCAAATGGAGGCCAAACTGGGCTTCTTGGCACCTGCCTGGCATCCCATCCCTGTAGTTATTTCTATAAACTAGCAATTTATATTGACCATCTAACATATATTCAGTCTAGGACATCTGTAAAACACACAATAACATAAAGAAAATAATTTAAATTACACAAACATCAACAACCTAAACTTTATTTCAATAGTTCTCTTTTGTTGGGAGTTGTTTCTTCTATTATTAATAATGCATATAAATTTTTATGCACATTGCTTCCTAAGAGAAAACTCCTAGAAGAATTGCTGGATCAAGAAGCATGAATACTTTCAATGTTTTTGATACATATTACCAAAGGACCTTCCAGGAGGGTGAACCAATATGTTTTCTCTGAGTGCTTTGTTCCCCTACGAGCATCCACGTTGATGACACTCTTCCCCCGGGGTCTTTGCTGATTTAACATACAAGTGCCTCATCCTTGTTGTTTGGACTCTCAGTGAGGTTGAACCTTTCTCCTCTGGCTTACTGCTGCTGGATTTTTTTACTTCCTTAACTATACCTTTTTCAAAATAGGAACATTTATTTTGAATTGATCCAACAACATTCTTAGTATCTAAGGATATTACCATTTACATGTCGTAGCTGGGAAACTCTCACAGAGTGATGAGGATTTTCAAATTTGACTTGCGCTTTGCTTGTGGCAGTGCACTGTGACTGCTGAGGCCCCTTGGGCCCTTGGCCTACATTGTTCCTCCAGGGAGCCACAGCTGTGTTGAGTCCCTGTTGAGCTCATGCTTTGTGGTCAGGGAAGCCAACCCAGATCCACTCAAGACTGTCCACTACCAGGTGGAAATCGTCCAGGTCCTGCTCTCCTTTCCCTAACTTCTGATGGGGATGCAGCATTGGTTGCCAATGACAAAACAAACAAAGCAAAAGGTGTTTTTCATAAGTCAACAGAGTAGCTTCAAGTATTTCCTACTCCCTCTATTTCCTTTGGAAAGGAAGTGATGATGTGCCATGATGGCAGCATGGCCACAGCCCCAGGCCTCGGAGTGACTGGGGCAGGTGGGCTCTTGGTTCCAATGCTGAGCCCTGGCCCAGCATCAGGAAGCACAACAAGGGCTCCAGCCCATTTCCCTTTCTTCTGGGGAAGACAAGTACAAGACTGAAAAGTGCTTAGTGTAGAGACTCTCATGTTTAATGTGCAGTATAAACATTTTGCTAATTAGCAATCCCATAGAAATGGTCCTTTAATTCTCAAGTTCACGTTGATGCCCTATTCTTTCTCCCCCCCCCTTTTTTTTACACTTTCTACACCAGCATGCTGTTAACGAGCTCTTCTCTAAAATGCCATTTCAATTACATTTCCAAAGTCAATGTGAATAAGGGAGGAACTTACCCTGCTTTCATTAAAATGCTTTTCCTTTAAAGCTAGACTTTTCCAAAACAGAAGAACGTGATCATTTTCTGTTATGATTTTTAAGGCATCAGGTGCTGATAATGAAACTGAAAATTAAAGATGAGATAGGATGCAGTTAGTAGATACATACTTAAACCTCCATTTTCCTGTTGTTAAAGAGAGATTAAATAACACTAGCCTCAGAGGCCTGGGTTAAGGAAGGAAAAAACACATACCTGCCTAGCATAGAGCCTAGCTAGCACATGGTAGATACCTTCAATTGGCATCTTGTTTGCTGTGGACAGAACAATTTTAGCCAAGAAGCTTGGACAGGATCTAATTTAATAGCTCTCAGACATAAGGATGGACAAAAACAAGATGGGGCAGGGTGTGGAAGGGAAGGGGAGGGATGGAACAGGAAAGGGATTCTGCAGCTCCTTTGAATGGCAGCTGAGCAGACCCAGGGCCCCTGTTCATATCATAGCCCAAATGGGGCTGAGCCTCCACTACTAGTACTCCTGATACTGTCTGATGTTGTCTAAGTAACTGTGCTTATCATCTGCTTTCTGAACTTGAGACTGACTACCCTCTAATTTAGTTCCCGGGGTGTTGGTCTCCCTCCATTTCCATGTCAGACTGCACCAATGAACCCCTGTGACATCAGGGTAGGTCCTCAGATGCAATGCTCAGCCTGAGTGGTAAATATTCAGTTATATTTCCTAACTCTCTTGTGCTTTCCTCCTCTTCTCCCCTACTAATGTCAACACAAGCTAGGAGAGAGGAGATTTTTAGAATGTGGAGAATATAGAAAACAAGAGCTACTCCCCAGTCCCCTGGGCCCTGGCTATCGCACTGCAGCCCAGATCTGCTGTTCTGCTGCAGTGTGGACACCAAAGAGCAGTGTTTGCATGCTGTGGGCAATTCCTGATGGACAGCTCCTGACAGGTAGTCCAGCACCATGGGCATTCTGCTGGGCAGGAAGGCCTCTGATCTCTCTCCTACTTACCTGTGGTGATTTTTATGCTGGAATCTTTGCTCATGTTCCCCAGCTGGACAATGACATGGTATTTCCCTCCAGGTTCCAACTTGTTAAGGGTGTATTCCATGGTACTGTTGCGGGATTTTACTTTGTAGCTCCTGTCAGTCTTTCTTATCAGATCTTTAACTGCAATTGCATAGAACTAGGACAAAAAAAAAAAAAAAATCAGAGTGGTAATCAGAAACTTGGTATTTTTCATTCTTCATAGTTCAATGGCAGACAATGTAACCCAAGTACAGGTATCCCTCATCTCTAGAGGGTTGGTTCTAGGGCCCTTGTGGATACCACATCCCTTATACAAAATGGTGTAATGTTTGCCTACAGCCTACACACGTCTTCCTATACACTCAATGTCATCACTAGATTACTTGTAATAGCTATTACAATGTAAATGTTGATATACTATATTGTTTAGGGAAAAATGACAAGAGAAAACACCTGTACATGTCCAGTGTAGACAATTTGTTTTTCGAATATTTTCAATCTGCCTTTGGTTGAATCCATGATATGGAACCCACAGGTACAGAAGGCTGACTACAGAGTGACTGTGACCCTCCATAATATTCTGAGTCCCAAAGTCTGACTCTGTTCTTTAATATGTCTTTGGGGTAGCCAGGGCCAGCCTTTTAACAAATATGTACTCAGAATTTACACAGATTTGAGGGAAAAAAGAAAAAGTCACCAGGAAAAGCCACATTTATTGTGGCATCAGGAGCTAGGTTAGGTCAAGTGAGAACACTGAAATTCAGTACTCGACTTCCGCATCTCCAACACTGCAACCGTTATGATATTGTCAGTGGAAAGACAATGAACAAGTGTTCAATGCTGGCTCTACTGGACAAAAGCTCTATGTAACTCTCCCAGGCTGCTTCTTTATATACGAGGGCAGGGAATAAAGGGACACGCAGTAAGCACAGGAAACCCAGTCATCAGGAAGAAGCAGAAAGTCAAGGAGTCTTAGAAATCAAGCATTATTAAAACTGACCACCCCCAATATGAAGAGGGGCAAAGGTAAAAGCAGTCTGAAGCAAGGAGAACTGGGAGGTGTTTCCTAGGATCAAGGCCCCTTCTCTAAACAGGGGTCAGCAAAATTTCAGAAAAGGTAAATATTTTAGGTGTTGGGGGCCAGATGAGGACCAGTGTGGTCACTAATTATCTCTGCTGTTTGAAGCATGAGAGCAAACACAGACAATATGTAAACAGATAGGTGTGGCTTGGTTCCAATAAAGCTTTATTTAAAAAAAAAAATAAGCTGAATTTGGTCTGTGGGCCTTTGTTTGATGACCTTTGTCTCAGAGGGTCAAGGAAGGGGATAAGTTAATATGGCAGCTAGGAAAAACAGAGGAGCACCAACTAAGAAGAGGCAACTCTAAGAATATGATCAAGTCAGAAATGGGGTGAGTCCTGCTAAGCTCAACATCCAGGCCTGTGTTTCCGGTCCATTGCTGGACTCCTTTAGCCCTTCCCAAGGCATGCTAAGAATAAGCCAGGCTGCCTAGCTTCCTAGCCTGCTCACCAAGTCCTGGTCGGGAGAGTCGTATGGCGATTCCCACTTGATGACAGCCGAAGTTTTGCCTGTATGAACCACATGCAGGTGACGGGGTGGAAGCCTGCTGTCTGGGATCATCTTCACCACAACATAGTCAGAGGATGGGCCTTGGTAAGGTACCACCACCCGGACCTACGGCCAAGTACATACACAGAAAAATGATACCATGTGAGCTCACACAATCTTCACTATGCTCTCAATAAAAGTGATGTACACAACTAAAATTCAACTCATAAAAAAGATGTAAAATATAAAGCAGTTCCCAACCTAGCCCAGACCATTTGCCACTGCTCACAGTTTTTTATGCTTCCTTCCAAAAATATCCTATGCACGCACAGACATAGATGTGAGTGTATAAATTCACAATATATGCCTATCCGTATGCGTGTGTCTATGTAGTCTTTCTTAAATAATCTTACACAACTGAGAAAACAGTACACATATTTTGCCCCTCACTTCTGACACTTGACACAGGTTAGCAGTTTTTCCATATCAATACCTTTGGAGCTGTCTTTCTTTTGTTGCTCTGTGTTCCGTTTCCTGGACAAGCCATAATATTTTTAGCCCTTCCTCTCTTGATGTACATTTAAGTTGTTTCAAGTCTTTTTACTGTCACAAGTGCTAATGGACCAAACATCTTTTTCCATCTGTCTTGGCACATGTATAAAAGTATGTAGGATAAATTCCAAGAAATGGAATCTGACAAAAGGTTTTGATTTATCTGTCTCTGTTATCAGTCCTCCCTTAGGGAGCTGCAGCTGGGTGTTTGTGATGCTTGTAAAGAAGAACTTTCCCGCTATCATGCACACCAATGCTGGAATCCAGATGTCCAGCTCCCCAGATCCAGGTTGAACTCAGGAACCCAGGACTTAAGGACATCCTGTAAAAAATGGGAACTCCTTTTGCTTCTTGTTTGGGAAACTTACCAGAAACAAATACTGCTCATCCTGACTGACGATGACTGTCATGTTATGGAGTGAAGTAGTCAAGCTCTTCGGGTTTCGATAGAGGTCAAGAAAGGAAGTAGCATAGAAGATACCATAAACCTGATAAAAACAGAGAATGAAAACAACATCAGCACATGGGCCAGCGACCTCATGTTCTCAAAATCCCTCATTTAAGACCCTACAAATGCTTCTAAAGAGCTCCAAGAGAAGTTTTCCTTCCACATTCATTATGCTGACAGCACTTACAGAGCTGACGTGCACCAGCACAGGTCAACACCATGCGCTCTCTGTCCCCACAGAGCTCATTCTTGAGGAGAATCAGGCACGGAAGAAAAACAGGCATATAACAAGGTGCATTCAGAGTGTCAGATAAAACACTAAAAGAGGGCATAATGAGCCAGAGCCAAGAGGGGGCTTACCAAAGAGGGGGTACATGCTAGCACTGTGCAGCAGGGACATGAAGAGCCAAATGGATGTGCTGAGTGGACAGGAAAGCCATGGAGTTGGTAGAGTGAGCATGAGACTCTCACAAGTGTGTGGAGGAAACACAGGAGAAGAGGCACTGCCAGCTCCCGGAAGATGCCAGTTCTTCCTTTCTTAGTAGAACCCTGGTTCTTAGTGAGAACTACTTGGAAGAAAGTCTACACTTCCCACTCCCTGGGAGCTAAGGGAGGCCATATGATGGTTCCAAACAAGGAGATGTAACTAGAAGTGTCCCGTGGGAAGGTCTGGGAGGGCTCATTATAATGAAAGTAAGGCCCTTCTTGCTGCCTGGAGTATAGGTAATAGCTGTGGCTCTAGGAGGGCTCCTGGACCATGCAGTGACCTTGAAGATGGATGTCACAGGCTGGAGACAGCTGGAACCTGTCCTAGACCCAACTGTGTTGCTGTAACAGGAGTCCTGGACTGCTTACCTCCAAACTTGTTTTAATTGAGAGGCAAACAAACTGTTTAAAGAATGGTTTCTTTCAGTTCCACCATTAACGCAGCCATTCTTACTCCTGCTGGTACATGTAGGAAACAGAGTTTCCAGTGGGGAAAGGGGATCTGATGAGGCTTGCAGCAGGAAGTGAAAGCTGAGTGAACTTGTGAGGGGAGGATGGGAGTTGAGGAAGTTTCTTTGTAAGGAGAATCAGAGCATTTTCTCCAAGAGCACGTGAGCGTGAAGATGGGGCTGAAAACTATACAAGTTTGGAGGAGTGACAGAAAGGGACAGGGGACTGATCAGGATGCGCAAAGTATTTCCAAGGCCAGATAACAGTGCAATTTTCCCTAACTCTGCTCAGCATCAGAAGAACTGGAGAGGGGGGAACAAGGGTAGTGAAAGAGGAAAGGAGGCCCCAGGAGTGATTAACTGGGCATAGGTGGGGAATGGGGAAAAGGAGTCAGAAAGCAAAGCAAATGGAACAGGAATGGAGAAACGAGGGAGCCACAAAGCTCAGATGGGATTCTGCAGTCAGTGTGGAGGCTCAGAGCTTAGGACAATGCCTCACTGTCACGGGGCCTATGGAAAGGGTTCATGGAACACAAGAGCCAAGGAATAAGAAGGTTCCCCACATGGACAGTGGCGATGGCAGTTCTTGAGGTGAAGAGGAAAACCAAGGGCTGCCAGAGCAGAGTGCTCAGTGAACCGAAGAAAGAGCCGGAAGTGAAGGTTCCCACAGGCAGCTCCTTTGATCTCTCACCTATGAAAGCTACAATGCATGTGACCAGAGCACGAGCCAGGACCAGCACAGCAGGGCTGCTTCTCCAAGGTCACACGTAATCAGCGACCCTAAGATTAAGTGATGTTCCAGCATTCCTACATTATGCCCTACTCTGGAAGATAGGTGGGTGTGACCCCTCCTCTATCTGGGTTTCTCAATAGAGAAAAAGGTCCCTTTGCAAGCAGAATCTACTTTGAGGTAAAAGGGAATCCTCAAGAGGGCTCAGGGCTGCCTCGGCATCACCTTCTGGGTCATATAAAAGAGCAGAGGCCTTAAATAAAACTTCTCATGAAGTCCATGACCCAAGTTGAGTCCCCAAGCACAGGAATATGCCACCCTCTACCTGCATGAGGTCTACCAGTAACAAACAACATATGGTACTATTTCTTAGACGCCAGGACAGAGCATGGTAAGGGATACTGGGGCTGGGATGGCAGGTGCCTCCAGAGCTGACCAAGAGGACGGCTTGTGTGGGGTAGGAAAGGAAGAACCGCAGCAGAGAGGAGCCCTGGGTCTGTCCTGTGACCTTATATCAAGAAGGGTCCACACTCAAGCTGTGATGGTCACTCTGGCCCACTTACCACATTCCTGGGGCCAGTCCAAGAGCATTCCACTGCAGTCTGGTTGATGGCCTTGGCTTTGAGGCTCGGAGCAGGTGGACGAACCCCTCTGGTTACCACATGCTCAAACGCCAGAGGACTGTCTCCTAGGTCAGTCTTGGCCCAAGCAGAAATCTCGTAGGATGTATGAGCTGTCAGATTACCAACTGTGAAAACAAGGAGATGCCAGAAGAGAGGCGGGGTGTTAATCCAGAATTTGTGTCAATATACACGTGCTATTTAAAAAAATAATCTCTCAATTTAGTCAGTTCCACATGGAGGACTTGGTTAATTTACAAGTTTATTCAACACTTATTTACAGATGAGCAGTATATGTAATACAACCTCAGGGGCACTGGGAAATTTCTCTTATAGCTGACCATCTCGGGATAAAATAGGTAAAACACTCCTGGATAGCCATTGGCCCTGTATTAGAGGAGTCTTAAAAAATCATGCCCTTCCAATCAATTATGCCATAAAATCAGAGAGGGACTTAAACATCTGCAATGAGGAGATCACCTCAATGTCTGCTGCAGTAGAATAAACTGCTTGACCTGACTGGCCACCGGGCAAGAGCTAAATCATGTGTGTCCCACAAACTACTATGCAACCTCTAAAATTTGTTCCAAAGGATATTTATTGACACTGGAAAATCCTTATGATTTTATGTTACATTAAAAGAGAAGGATAAACTACATACAGTATTATTCTGATTTTGTAAAGATAGAGAGATCAATGTGTAAAAAAAAAGTGGAAATATCTGAAACGTAAAGTGAAATTAAAGAAAATTCCATTATACATTTTATGCCTTCTAACATTTTCTGAAATAAACATGTATTCCCTAAACTAAATTAAGAGAGAACAAAAGGAGAACATGGTAACAGGGTAACCTTTGGAATCAGAAGGACAAGGGTTCAAGGCTTGACTTTATCCCTTGTGGCTGTACCTCTGTTATGGTTTGGATATGAGGTGTCCCCAAAAGCTCATGTGTGAGGCAATGCAAGAAGGTTCAGAGGAGAAATGACTGGATTGTTGAGAGCATTAACCCAATGAATAAATTAATCCCCTGACAGGGATTAACTGAGTGTTAACTGAAGGGGTAGGGTGTGGCTGGAGGAGGTGGGAACTGGGGTGTGACTGTGGGGTATATACTCGTTCCTGACAAGTGGAGTCTCTCTCTGCTTCTTGTTCACCGTGTGAGCTGCTTCCTCCATGCTGTTCCTGCCTGGAGCCCTGAGGAATGGAGCCAGCCTTCTATGGACTGGGACCTCTGAAACTGTGAGCCCTCAAATAAACTTTTCCTCCTTTAGAATGGTCTGGTCAGATATTTTAGTCACAGCAGTGACTAAAACATCCTTGGTAAAGTATTTAAACCCCTCTGGTCTGTTTCCCTGTTTGTAACATGGAGGAAAAATAATAGCACTTGAATAGCAGCTGGCTGTTGTGGGGATTAAGAGAAAAGATGTGTAAAGTGCCTGGCGTGAGGCCCTGCATTGAGCTGCCTTTTCACAGATTTCAGGCAACAGCTACCAAGATTATGCCTGACTTTGCTGATTATATTGGTGTAACACTGAGGCAACGGGTCACAGGCTTTGGAACTGGAAAGATATGGATTCCAATCCTGGCTCTGCTGCCTTGTGAGAGCACTGCTCATTCTCTGAACCTGTGTTTTGCCTCCATAAGATGAGTACCCCTCACAGAATTATTATTTGGGTTATGTAAGACAATAGCCCCAGTAACACCTTGGTAAAAGCTTGCACACAGTAGGTGCTGAATGTCATTTTTCCCCCTTGCCTGGACTCCTTATACAAATTATTTAATCTAGTAGATATTCAGCTTCAAATAAGAAAAAAAAAAGGGACAATTACAATTATAAGACAAAAACAAGAAATGAATAAAACTGACTGAAAGTATTTTTCAAACAAGCTAGAAGCAGAGGGACGGGGGACGCTCCTTGTAGTTCTCAACACTCATAGACAGCTCTTAGTACTCAACTTTTTGTCTTAGAAATAAAATCCACCCATTAGCCCATTTTCAGACACAAAAATTTTAGTTGAGGCATGCTTTTTGCACAGATGCAAGACGGACTGGACCACTTCCTTCCTTGGTTTGTCTGTCCACTCATTCAGTCAACAAATATTTTCTGAATGCCAATCATGTCCCAAGTCTCATGCTACCTCTTATTAGAAAGGGACTGAACTAGGCTAGAAAGAGACAGACAACTAAATCTAGGAATCTGTTCTTATGAAGCACAAAAATCATCTTTCTAGTTCTTCTCCTCTGGAGCCTGCCATTTCCACTTAAGGCCATTGGGTTAGGAGGAGGATTGAGCTACCAGTGAGTGAAGCCTTCTAAATAGAGTCAGGAGTCCTTTTACAGTGCCCTCAGTGGACAAGGACCTGGCCATGCAAAACTACCTCCAGAGAAGAACTCTGCCCAGCACCCCACACATGCTCTGCTGCCAGGAAAGTGTCGGTGTAACCTTCACTTCTTCCTGCTCACGTACCACGAGATACGAGGTGTTACCTTTATGAGACAGAATGCTCCCTCGGAAGTTCAAGGTTTTCTTCTCTTGTTTGTGGGCGTCAAATGTCCAGAAAAGGTTTACCACATAGCCATTCACCTGCCAAGATATGGGAGACACATAACATAATCAGCAAACAGCCAGGGGATTCACCAACTACAAAAAGAAGGCTTCTTTTAGATGTCTCATTTCTTTCAATGAATGGGTGGTTTCTTTTTAAACAAGTTCTATTTGTGCTACCATTAGTATTTAGCCATCCTCCATCTACTTCTAAAAACAAATGTGAGATCATTTATAAGACAAAATGTATTTAACAAAACAGAAAATGAATACAGAATAGAAAGACAAGAACCAATTAATAAAGGTGGAAAAGGGAAAAAATGCAAAGATAATTAGGCCAAGATAATTAAGGGTAAAGCTCAGCTGGGGCTATCCTTGCAGTCAAGGCCAACAGTTCAGTACAAAGCTGGCTGGTGAGCTCTTACTTCCCCATAGGAGTAAACACATCCACACATGAAGAAAAAATACTTCTAAGTCCAGAGCTCAGAGAAGGTTGTGATCTATAGATCTTTAAATATGGGACAACCAACAAAATAAAAGCATTTTCAAGACCAAAGACTATAAATAAGGAGCATGACATTAAGGCCACCCATCTCTGTACCAACCCTCTCTGGAAGTCAAGGGTGTGACACTAAATTGCAGTTAGGTAGATGGCACAACAACTCTGAAGGCTGTTTGTCCCACCACAACTTCATGGATGGGGAGGGATGCAAAGAGGAGCAGACAAAAAGAGCATTCCGGAAAGTGGGTTCAACTTGAGAGAGCAGGAGGACACTGCTGGCTGTGCAGAGGGGCCAAGCAGATGGTCTGCTGGTGCAGGAGGAGGAGGGAACCAAGTGGCTATGTGGGGACCTAAGGTGGATGTGTTTCCAAGGTATCTAACACTCACAAGAAAGCTGCTCTTCCACTGTGGGAACCTCTGTATTGGCACTTAGTACCAGGAAATCCAATAAAGCTGGAAATTACAGGGCATACATATTCTATTAACACCAACTCTTTATTTGCACTGTAGCTGTGAACCATTTAATTATATGGTTAAAGAAAAAAAAAAGGCACCAGGCTGAGGCAGAATAATTACATGTGGAGACTCAAGTTGTTCTTCATGGGGGAAAGAACCAACCTAGTTCAGGTGCTTTAACTTCACCAGATCAAGTCGTTCATTTTTCTTAATCTTAATGTGCTACGTCACATTGGTTCCCATACAAAGTAATGCCCCACCCAACTGATGATTTGAACTTTCCACATTACCTTGACGTCACCATCCATGGTCAGGGTAAAGCTTAGAGAATTCTCACCATAGCTGTCAATGTGGATATCTGGTGGTGGAATCACTGAAAACAAAAGGGAATTCAAAGAGAAACCACGCAATGAAAAGGGAGGAAGGCAGAATTCAGTTTTCAACTCAACAGACAAAGCGATCTTTCAGTTGGGGAAGAAAGGGCACTTCTTCAGCTGTCTTTACTATCTCTTTACCACTGTTATCCTGAAGCTGAGGTTGGGCCCACCATTGCCTGGTGTGTATACAGCAATCTTGGCTCGATCGGGAAATTAGGTCAAGCAGAAAAGTTCCATTATGTAACCGTCCCAAGCAGCCTGGCTTCGACCTGGTTCTTAAGGTGAAGAGATCACTGTGAACACCACCTTTACTGGCACTGACAAAGTCCCAGCAGCCTCAACCCCTTTTTGAAAGATGACAATGAGATGAATCAGAAATGATTAACAGATGTGCTGCAAAATAAGAATGTGGCCTCTGGAGTTGGCAAACTTGAGTTCAAAGTTCTGTTTGCTGATATTTAACAGCTGGGTAATCTGGGGCAAGTGACTTATCTCCTTTGAGCCTAAAGATACACATTTCTATGTATGTATAGTGCTTACCACTTAACTCATGATCCCTTTCCAATAGTTTCATTTATGGAAGATTAAAGAGCTTGTAAGCAACTGGCACTATCTAAAAGACCAGAGCTCAATCTGAGAGCTGAGGTAGGCAAGGAGAGAGCAGTCTAGAGAAAAGACCACCCTTAGGTCAACAGATCAGCATGGTGCAATCATTGGAAGGTCTGCCCACAAGAAATCTGTCACTGCTGAGACCAGCGTAATTCAAGATGGTCCCACTGGATACATGTGACCAGAAGACACCATTTAAATGAATGTGTTTATGAGATTCTCAGCACATATGCCCCTTATACAGGAAAGGCAAGAGAGACCCAAAGTAGTGGGTAATATCTGGTGGCAAAAGAGATGTGTCAAAATCTGGAGGAGTCCCTCCAAATGATAAACAGATCATGAAACTGGGCTTGAGGAAAACACAATAACCAGAAGAAAGAGTGTGAGAAGTTTCAGAAATCCAAATCAGAGTCCAACAGCAAGTGTTGAGAGCCACAGCCGAAGGGGCTCCAGCAAACTTTCAGACTGCCAGCTGATGATTGGCTCACAGCGGCCCCAGCAACACCTAGCTGATTGGCTCCTCTGTGGAGATGCTCATTGAGCTGTTTCCCTGCCCTTTCAGACTACCAGCTGATGATTGGCTCACAGCGGCCCCAGCAACATCTAGCTGATTGGCTCCTCTGCGGTGATGTTCATTGGGCTGTTTCCCTGCCCTTTCAGACCACGGAGATGCTCATTGGGGGACTTTTTTGGCTCCGCCCATGCGACCCAGCCAATCGGCCTCAAGAGCAGGAGGATTGTAGGAGGAAGAGGTTGTTGGGGTGTGTGGCTTGTGGGAAGCCGGTGGTGGCAGTTGGGCTCTGAGGGTTTTTTCCTGAGGAGCTGTTTTGTTTATCTTGTGTGGTTCTAAAAATAAAGTTAGTTTCTTTTGACAAGTGGCTCCTGAATTGTGCCCAGCCAGACTGCGGCATTTGGTGGCCCGTACGGGGATGTTGTGTTAAAGCCAACCCAAATTAAAATCATGGTGATCAGGGACACGTCACAATTTTCTTCAAAGCCCAGTTTCTTCAGCTACTAAATGAGGATAAAAATACTTTTCTCTATGAACTCAAGTATTAACAACAAGTATGGTGCTTACTCTACCAAAAGAGTTCATTAACAGGTGGGTCCTCCATGGCTGTTATTACCAATCCACCACATTCGCTAATGAACCTGCATTCTGGCTGATACCATTGCTGCCTTTGACCTTCATCTTCTTATGTTATGATCCCAGGTCACAGATATCACACAATACTTGTTGACACAGCACAGTTGTCTCTGTACATACTCTAACCAAAACCCATGTGAGGAGCTGAAACTCATCAAAATCAGAGAGAAGAAGCTTAAGAAAAGCAACCACCCCGAGATTTTCAAATGCAGGTAAGACTTGTGCCTACAAAGCTCAAGGAAGACTCTCACTTTACAAAAATCCCTTCTATTAGGTATAGATGGCCAGAATGTTTTGAACCAGATTTTTTGGAGAGAAAGAATAAGCCTAAAAACTAAAGGGATCGTGAATCCAGCAGCATGCTTTCTTCAATACCTGCAAGCATTCTGCCCATTGATTGGCAGTGCTAAGTCTGGCTGCCTTGTGCCCTGACCTCCACGTTGCAGATTTTAGAGGGGATCAGAGTGACTCTTGATGTCTCAGAGCTTTTGTCTCACAGGCTCTGGGTAAAGCAAAATCCCCCAATCATGTTCCACACCACAGAGTTCATGTGATTTTTATATTTCCAAGTCCAAAACTGAAAGTCCTTGGTGCCATGGCTGAGAAAAACCATTGAGAAAGATGAGCTACTGTCCATCTCCCAACATGTACCAGAACCCTCAGGTGCTTCAGTTCACTTACACACCAACTGTTTTCTTTGGTTCCCACTAGATACTAGTGATAGAGTGGAGAAAACAGACCAGAACTCAGTCCTCATGAGGCACACATGCAAAATGACGAGCCAGCCACCCCAGCAAGCAGAGAAGCCCAGTGGGTCACACGTGGCTCAGCCTAGAGGGTGGCGTGTAGCATGATGGTTAAGAGCGAGCACAGGCTTCAGAGTCAGGAATGTCAGGTTCCAGTCCCAAGCATGTCACTCACTGATTGTGTGGTCTGCGGGAAGTGACATCCTCTTTCCACTTCTTACCTAATCTGGTAGCTGTTCTAAAGGATCAACTAGGTGAGCTGATGTACACAAAAGAGTGCACACTTAGAATGCCCAAGGTCAGCCCTAATGCTAGAAACCACCTTTGACAGTTTGTCGGTGTGAGTGGGAGAAGTCGCAAACCCCAGCGTGGACCTTTCTTTAAGACACCACAAACGAACATGTACAGAATCACCTCCATCTTTAGTGAGAAGGAGGACTCCTTCTATTTAGCTAATGTACATGTTCATAAAAGGATGGGCCTGCTGGCTTTGGAAATCTCTTCAATTCTAGGAGGAGAAATACACTCAACAGTTATGTAAAAAGACTTCTGCTATCTAAAGCACATGGAGATACCCAGAAGTATGCATGTGCTGGGGAGAAAGAAGCTGTGTGAAGTTTTCTAATCTACGCTGCTCCTTTCCAGACATACTGAAAGTCATTTCTAAAGGGCTCCTATCTTCTCTAAATCTGCAAATGCTGGTAGAATCATTTACCTTTTCCTTTTATGGTGGTAATGGATTTAGAATCGCTCCAGTTTCCTATTCCACGACTAGTCACCGCAGCCACCTTTTCAAATTAGAGTGTGAATTAGTATGAAATAAAAGCAATAATACCATATGGCAAGAATTCTAAATGAGCTAAAGGGGTGAAATTTTGGCAATGAGGGTGGAAAAAATTATATAGAGAGTGACCTGTGAAGTTCAGGGGTCCCAGCAACTGAAATGAGAGGGGGAAGAAACAAAGGGAAGGAGCCTGGGCAAAGTAAATCATGATAGTCCCAAGATTATAAAATTGCTCTTGATAGAAACATGTCAAGGTTTTTCTAAAGGGCAGGTGTGATGTATGGGTATCCAAGTTCTAAATGCACACATATATAAAAGGGGTACTGGGGAAATTAGTACAAGGGGGTTTCTGGAGGTTGTGCATGTAATGGTCTCAAACATGTTTTACCCAAAAATCTCTCTCTTTTCTGTTAAAGGTAACATTACATGTCATAAGAACCTCACAAAATCAGTTTATAAATGCCATTTATCATAGCTCTGCCTCACCCTGGGGCTAAAGATAAGCAGAAAAGGGTATGTGCAAAAGTTACAGGTGCTGGAAAGCTAGCAGAAAATCTGGTTACAAGCTGGGAAAGCCGCATTGCCTAAGTGCTTGATTATCTGTGGGAAGTCTGCTTCCCTCCTCAGGACAAGGAGCTGGGTATTTTATGGACTAACAATACGCACTCTTAAAAGTAAGCACGGAGTGCTCATGAAATGGAGACATGTCTCTAGTTTCCAAGACTGACCAGAGGGCCAGGACAGCTGTGAACACTTACTCTGACGGTGTACAGAACGTTGACCAATAAGTTCTTTATTTCTGTAGAGTTACTAACAGCTCTCTGGGAGGCCCACATCTTAGAACCACTTCTGCTGTATTCTACCTAAAATGAAAAGGAAAAAATGATTAAAAGTAACCAGAGGTCTAGAGCACCCTGTTACCTTATAAAGTGGCAGGTCAGGAAAGGGGAAAGTGGGGTACCAGATGTTCTGACAGGTGGGTCATTATCCACAAAATTATGGCAAATCAACACAGAAATCTCTATCACCCTGACACCCATGTCCTCTCCTGGAAGGTACTTACAATGTACTCACGAATGAGACCGTGGGTGTGGATGGGAGGAGTCCAGTGGCCAACAATCACACCTTCTGCTTCCCTGTGGAGTGACAGCTGGAGATTTCGAGGGGCATCTGGCACTATAAAAAGAGGCAACTTGCAAGTCAAGC